>NW_026289809.1:0-86309 GCF_023373465.1 Oncorhynchus keta | reverse complement strand
GATAGTGCAGTATACTGTACCTTGTTTAGTGCAGAGATAGTGCAGTATACTGTACCTTGATTAGTGCAGAGATAGTGCAGTATACTGTACCTTGATTAGTGCAGAGATAGTGCAGTATACTGTACCTTGATTAGTGCAGAGATAGTGCAGTATACTGTACCTTGATTAGTGCAGAGATAGTGCAGTATACTGTACCTTGATTAGTGCAGAGATAGTGCAGTATACTGTACCTTGATTAGTGCAGAGATAGTGCAGTATACTGTACCTTGTTTAGTGCAGAGATAGTGCAGTATACTGTACCTTGTTTAGTGCAGAGATAGTGCAGTATACTGTACCTTGTTTAGTGCAGAGATAGTGCAGTATACTGTACCTTGTTTAGTGCAGAGATAGTGCAGTATACTGTACCTTGATTAGTGCAGTATACTGTACCTTGATTAGTGCAGTATACTGTACCTTGATTAGTGCAGTATACTGTACCTTGATTAGTGCAGTATACTGTACCTTGATTAGTGCAGTATACTGTACCTTGATTAGTGCAGTATACTGTACCTTGATTAGTGCAGTATACTGTACCTTGATTAGTGCAGTATACTGTACCTTGATTAGTGCAGTATACTGTACCTTGATTAGTGCAGTATACTGTACCTTGATTAGTGCAGTATACTGTACCTTGATTAGTGCAGTATACTGTACCTTGATTAGTGCAGAGATAGTGCAGTATACTGTACCTTGATTAGTGCAGAGATAGTGCAGTATACTGTACCTTGATTAGTGCAGAGATAGTGCAGTATACTGTACCTTGATTAGTGCAGAGATAGTGCAGTATACTGTACCTTGATTAGTGCAGAGATAGTGCAGTATACTGTACCTTGATTAGTGCAGAGATAGTGCAGTATACTGTACCTTGATTAGTGCAGAGATAGTGCAGTATACTGTACCTTGTTTAGTGCAGAGATAGTGCAGTATACTGTACCTTGTTTAGTGCAGAGATAGTGCAGTATACTGTACCTTGTTTAGTGCAGAGATAGTGCAGTATACTGTACCTTGTTTAGTGCAGAGATAGTGCAGTATACTGTACCTTGATTAGTGCAGTATACTGTACCTTGATTAGTGCAGTATACTGTACCTTGATTAGTGCAGTATACTGTACCTTGATTAGTGCAGTATACTGTACCTTGATTAGTGCAGTATACTGTACCTTGATTAGTGCAGTATACTGTACCTTGATTAGTGCAGTATACTGTACCTTGATTAGTGCAGTATACTGTACCTTGATTAGTGCAGTATACTGTACCTTGATTAGTGCAGTATACTGTACCTTGATTAGTGCAGTATACTGTACCTTGATTAGTGCAGTATACTGTACCTTGATTAGTGCAGTATACTGTACCTTGATTAGTGCAGTATACTGTACCTTGATTAGTGCAGTATACTGTACCTTGATTAGTGCAGTATACTGTACCTTGTTTAGTGCAGTATACTGTACCTTGATTAGTGCAGTATACTGTACCTTGATTAGTGCAGTATACTGTACCTTGTTTAGTGCAGTATACTGTACCTTGATTAGTGCAGTATACTGTACCTTGATTAGTGCAGTATACTGTACCTTGATTAGTGCAGTATACTGTACCTTGATTAGTGCAGTATACTGTACCTTGATTAGTGCAGTATACTGTACCTTGATTAGTGCAGTATACTGTACCTTGATTAGTGCAGTATACTGTACCTTGATTAGTGCAGTATACTGTACCTTGATTAGTGCAGTATACTGTACCTTGATTAGTGCAGTATACTGTACCTTGATTAGTGCAGTATACTGTACCTTGATTAGTGCAGTATACTGTACCTTGATTAGTGCATCCAATGGATGACTGATAGATTGCTAAAGCACATGATGTGGTTAGCTGATATATAAAATACCTATCCAGGTGTTGTAAGATCTGGTGTCAGCAACATCTGAGCAGAGGAACAGAGGAACACTATGCTTTGTGTTCAGACACCTCCTGATTTACACATTTAGCACTGGTTTCAGTTATACTGATTCCACTTAATTATTGTCTGAACTGTTCCTGTCTGTCAACACAGTAGATGTGATGTTTGATGGTAATGGAACACGACCTCTAACTGGTCTATCTGGTCTTAACAGCAGCAGACAGGCAGCGGTAGAATAATAACCATGTTTAGAATGTCATTTGATACGCCCCATATGAGCACATTATGTTCACCTGATGTAGGCTACGTTGTTAAGGAATGTACTGTGTTTATCCACAGTTATACAGCATATCACTACTTTTTTTAGTTTATAGTTTGCAAAAATATTATCTGTAAAAGTATAAACTTTGCAGAACACTGCATGAGGCACCGAAGAAATGTGGACTTTTTTTGCAATGAGGTCATCGTCTGTTTCCATGTTTTTGATTGGCTGCAGTTTTAGTAATGGAACGAAGAAGAGGAAGGATTCTGTTCCTGTTGACACTCTGGCTGCAAGACTTCACTGGTCAATGCCAAGGTACACACACACATACACACATACACACACACACACACACACACACACATAACACGCTACACACACACACACACGCTACACACACACGCTACACACACACACACACTTGTTTTTGGATCCCATTGTCTTTTCCAGAGGCAGCAGATATTCTTCCTGGGGTCAACAGAAATCACAAAACATGACAAGTAACTAAACACTGATAGACAAGGACAGTCACACAAATACATAAATATTATAATAATAATGCAATACAAAAAACATGTTTGTCCCTTTACATGTCCTGCCATTCCATGAGTAGATATTTCATATTTTTTATTTGTTTAATTTTGGACTTGGGGACTGTGAAGCGACCTCTGGTGGCATGTCTTATTGGGTATATATTGGTGTATAAGCTGAATGTTATTTGACTAGAAGAGAAGCAGTTCATGTCTTGTCAACCCTCAACCATGAAAGACACCCACTATCAGTGTAAGCAGTTGATGTTACTCTTCAATAACACAGACCCCAAAACAAATCAGCGGGAGAAAAATAGGTTTATTCAAAGAGGACAAATCATAGATGTTATGCTGAGAGGTAGATGTTCATTCTCCCCTGTCCTCAGTGATTCTCTCCTCAGTGATTCTCTCCACAGAACAAAGGGACAGGATGTAGTGTTATAACCCAACCATAGCCTGTGGTTGACCAGTTAGAATTCCTTGCAATAAAACTGGACCAATGGCAAAATAACAAGTAACCTGTTTCAGTCTCCATGTCTAGACAAAATTCTCCCATGTCTGTGACCATTGATCAATAATTCCCAATTACAGAAAAAAACACTATTTTTATTGATCTTAAGTAAGCTATTGACCTCTCGTCCTCTGCGTTGTGTAGTTATCCTAAAATATTCTTACACTCCCCTAGACAATTTTTAAAAGAAATATACTTCAAATGTATTTTTGGAAAATAATAGAAAACATCAGCATTAAGTATAAAATCATTCACATTTAAACACATTACATTTCTATAAAACACAAAAGGACATATTTGTAACGTTCGTCCTGGAAAGAAGGTCACCAAAACGCAGCGTGGTAAGTGTTCATTGTAATTTAATAAATAAACTGAACACTGAAACAACAAAGAGAGTGAACGAAACGAAACAGTTCTGGCTGGTGCAGATACACAAAACAGAAAACATCTACCCACAACAGACAGGTGGGAAAAGGCTACCTAAGTATGGTTCTCAATCAGAGACAACGATAGACTCTACGATAGCCTCTAATTGGGAATCATACCAAAAATCCCAACATAGAAAAAACAACCTAGAACCCCACATAGACGATAGACAGCTGCCTCTGATTGAGAACCATACCCGGCCAAACACAGAGTAAAGAAAACATAGAACACCAGACATAGAATGCCCACCACAACTCACTCTCTGACCAAACCAAAAGAGGCATAAAAAGGATCTCTAAGGTCAGGGCATGACAATGTTTTACTTGATGTTACAATAAGAAATAGATTTCAAACAAAGTTATAGAAAATAAGTATTAACAGGTGTAATGATGATGTCCCTTACAATTCCTACCACATCCGGAATTTGAGGAAACTCACACGAAAAAGGAATTGTCTACAAGACAACAATAGTCAATTGTCCTAAATAAGGTAATCATTCACCAAAGTGACCAGCTCTTCCACACTGGTATCAGTCCAACATAGATAACTATTAGAGATGATGTTCTGACAGTCTGCCGTTGAGGGAATTTATATCAAAGTAATCTTGTATCATTGCAGGTAAGAAATAAGTAATATGGGATATTTCTGGCAGCTTCAGACGGTAGATTCTAACCTGTAACGTAAGGACACAATAATGAAAGTAACGTTCTGGTTTCAAGAGAAATGTATATTTCACATAGAGAAGTATGTCCTGTTTTCATGAAAACGTTAGACATTTCACCTAGATTTCCCTAATATGACGACTGCAGTTGTCCGCGAGTCCGACCGAGGGTGGTTTCCCTTCCCGGGCGGGTGGCGCTCGGGCGGTCGTCACCGCCTATTAGCTGCCGCACTGATTGTCTTTCCTCCCCCCTCCTTGTATGTTTATTGGCACACCTGTTTGTGAATGATTAGTTTGTCTTTATTAGACAGCCGGCCCTCCTGGTTGTTGTGCGGGATTAATGATTGTAACCTTCGGCTCTGTAGTAGAGGAACGGTGTTTGTTCCTGGTCGTGAAATTTCAGTTGTACCTTTCCTTCCCCGTGTGGGGCCGTTATTGTTGTGAGCACCCTGTGGTGCGTTGGTGCATTAAAAGAGCACAGCCTTGCACTCTCTGTCTCCTGCGTTTGACTCCACACTCCACGACACCCGGAGCATTACAGCAGTGTACAACATTGTTATTCGAATCCCTTTGGCCCGACAGTCTAGGGGGGATGGTAACGAGACCCGTAACATAACTCATGCAAATTATGATAGTCAAAAGTAAGAGTGAGAACCAAATGAGAACTAAATTACCGGCTCATGGTTTATTTGAAAACACACAGTAATGGGGGGGCAGGAAAAGTGAGAGCTGGACCCAAGGAAAGAAATAACAAACACCCCTAGAGACTAGCCTACTTCACCAACAGCTAACTAACTAACGTCCTTAATACTAACTAACTAACCAAAAACACCCCTAAGCTAGACTAGCCTACTTCACCAACAGCTAACTAACTAACCAAAAACACCCATAAACTAGACTAGCCTACTTCACCAACAGCTAACTAACTAACTAAAACACCCCTAAGCTAGACTAGCCTATCTCACCAACAGCAACTAACTAACCAAAAACACCCCTAACCTAGACTAGCCTACTTCACCAACAGCCAACTAACTAACCAAAAGACTCCATAAACCAGACTAGCCTACTTCACCAACAGCTAACCAACTAACCAAAAACACCCCTAAGCTGACCCCAACAGCTAACTAACTAACCAAAACACCCATAAACTAGACTAGAAAGAAAACTAACCAAACACCCCTAAGCCAGACTAGCCTACTTCACCAACAATAGCCAACTAACTAACCAAAAACACCCCTAAGCTTAGAACTAACTAACCAAAAACACCCATAAACTAGACTAGCCTACTTTCACCAATAGCCAACTAACTAACCAAACACCCTAAGCTAGACTAGCCTACTTCACCAACAGCTAACTAAAACCAAAAACACCCCTAACCTGACTAGCTCTTTCACCAACAGCTAACTAACTAACCAAAAACACCCCTAACCTAGACTAGCCTACTTCACCAACAGCCAACTAACTAACCAAAACACCCCTAACCCAGACTAGCCCCATTTCACCAACAGCTAACTAACTAACCAAAAACACCCCTAACCTAGACTAGCCTACTTCACCAACAGCTAACTAACTAACCAAAAACACCCCTAACCTAGACTAGCCTACTTCACCAACAGCTAACTAACTAACCAAAAACACCCCTAACCTAGACTAGCCTACTTCACCAACAGCCAACTAACTAACTAAAAACACCCCTAAGCTAGCCTAGCCTACTTCACCAACAGCTAACTTACTAACCAAACACCCATAAGCTAGACTAGCCTACTTCACCAACAAACTAACTAACCAAAACACCCCTAAGCTAGACTAGCCTACTTCACCAACAGCCTAACTAACCAACCAAAACACCCCTAAGCTAACTAACTAACCAAAAACACCCATAAGAGCCTAGCCTACTTCACCAACAGCTAACTAACTAACCAAAAACAACCCCTAAGCTAGACTAGCCTACTTCACCAACAGCTAACTAACTAACCAACCAAAAACACCTGACCAGCTAGACCAACAGCTCTAACTAACCAAAACACCCTCAACCTAGACCAGCCTACTTCACCAACAGCTAACCAACTAACCAAAAACACCTCTAAGCTAGACTAATCCACCCAGCTAACTCCTGGACTAGCCTACGTCACGCTAACCTCCTTCAGGAGTCCACCAACAGCTAACTAACTAACCAAAGACACCCATAAACTAGACTAGCCTTTGTTACCCAAAACACCCATAAGCACCCACTTCACCAACAATAACAGTCCTAATCAAAAACACTCCCTAAACTAGACTAGCCTACTTCATCAACAGCTACAATTAACTAACCAAAAACACCCCTAAGCTAGACTAGCCTACTTCACCAACAGCTAACTCAACCAAAAACACCCATGAACTAGACTAGCCTACTTCACCAACAGCCAACTAACTAAAAACACCCATAAGCCAGCCTAGCCTACTTCACCAACAGCTAACTAACTAACCAAAAACACCCTCTAACCTAGACTAGCCTACTTCACCAACAGCTAACTAACTAACCAAAAACACCCCTAAACTAGACTCCTACTTCACCAACAGCTAACTAACTAACCAAAACACCCCTAAGCTAGACTAGCCTATTTTCACCAACAGCCCCCAAAACAACCCTTCTAGCCTACTTCACCAACAGCTAACTAACTAACCAAAACACCCTAAACTGGACTAGCCTGTTCACCAACAGCTTAACTAACCAAAGACACCCCTAACCTAGACTAGCCTACTTCACCAACAGCCAACTAACCAACCAAAAACAACCCTAAGCTAGACTAGCCTACTTCACCAACAGCTCTAACTGACTAGCCTACTTTCACGCTAACTACCAAAAACACCCATAAACTAGACTAGCCTACTTCACCAACAGCTAACTAACTAACCAAAAACACCCATAAAATAGGAGCCTCTTCACCAACAGCCAACTAACTTACCAAAAACACCCATAAACCAGACCAGCTTACTTCACCAACAGCTAACTAACTAACCAAAACACCCATAAGCTAGCCTAACTTCACCAACAGCTAACACCCAAAAAACACCCCTAACCTTAGACTCCTGGCCAACTAACGCCACGCTCTAGCCTACTTCAACTAACCAAAACACCCCTAAGCTAGAGAGCCTACTTCACCAACAGCTAACCTAACCAAAAACAACCCTAAGCTTAGCCATCACCCACTGTCCTGGTCACTACGTCACGTCCCCTTCAGGAGTCTCACGTCTCTGTTACATGTGTTTGTTACCATCACCCACTGTCCTGGTACTACGGCACATCCCCTTCAGGGAGTCCCATGCCCTGTTACATGTGTTTGTTACCATCACCCACTGTCCTGGTACTACGTCACGTCCCCCTTCAGGAGTCTCACGTCTCTGTTACCATCACCCACCGTCCTGGTACTACCACGCCCTCACCCACGTCTCCATGTGTTTGTTACCATCACCCACTGTCCTGGTACTACGTCACGTCCCTTCAGGAGTCCCACGCCCATGTGCGTTTGTTACCATCACCCACTGTCCTGGTACTACGTCACGCCCCCTTCAGGAGTCCCACGTCTCTGGTACTACCCACTGTCCACGCGTCCTCCCCCTTCAGGAGTCCTAACGCCTCTGTTACATACCATCACCCACTGTCCTGGTACTCGCTTCACGTCACGTCCCTTCAGGAGTCTCACGTCTCTGTTACATGTTTGTTACCATCACCCACTGTCCTGGTACTACGTCACGTCCCCTTCAGGAGTCCCACGTCTCCATGTGTTTGTTACCATCACCCACTGTCCTGGTACTACGTCACGCCCTTCAGGGAGTCTCACGTCTCTGTTACATGTGTTTGTAACTACCCACTGTCCTGGTACTACGTCACGTCCCTTCAGGTCCCAGTCTCTTTTACCATCACCTGTCCTGGTACTACATCACGTGGAAGTCTCACGTCTGTTACCATCACCCACTGTCCTGGTACTGGTCCTTCAGGAGTCCCATTACATCACCCACTGTCCCTACGTCATTCAGGAGTCCCACGTCTCTGTTACATGTGTTTGCTACCATCACCCACTGTCCTGGTATCCACGCTCCTCGTCCCCCTTCAGGAGTCCCACGCCTCTGTTACATGTGTTTGTTACCATCACCCACTGTCCTGGTACTACGTCACGTCCCCTTCAGAGTCCCTCTGTTACATGTGTTTGTTACCATCACCCACTGTCCTGGTACCACGTCACGCCTCTGTAGGAGTCTCTGTTACCATCACCCACTGTCCTGGTACTACGTCACGTCCCCTTCAGGAGTCTCACGCCTGTTACATGTGTTTGTTACCATCACCCACTGTCCTGGTACTACGTCACGTCCTCTTCAGAGTCCCACGTCTCTGTTACATGTGTTTGTTACCATCACCCACTGTCCTGGTACTACGTCACGTCCCCCTTCAGGAGTCTCTGTTACCATCACCCACTGTCCTGGTACTACGTCACGTCCCCTTCAGGAGTCTCACGTTCTGTTACATGTGTTTGTAACCATCACCCACTGTCCTGGTACTACGTCACGTCCCCTTCAGGAGTCCCACGTCTCTTTACCATCACCCACTGTCCTGGTACTACATCACGCCCCCCTTCAGGAGTCTCTACCGCCTCTGTTACCATCACCCACTGTCCTGGTACTACGTCACGCTCCTTCAGGGAGTCCCATGTCTCTGTTACCATCACCCACTGTCCTGGTACTACGCACGCCCCCTTCAGGAGTCCCACGTCTCTGTTACCATCACCCACTGTCCTGGTACTACGTCACATCCCACATCTGTGAAATCAAACTGTCCACTTAGGAAGCAACACTGATTGCCAATACATTTCACATGCTGTTGTGCAAATGGAATAGACAACATGTGGAAATTATAGGCAATTAGCAAGACACCCCCAATAAAGGAGTGGTTCTGCCGGTGGTGACCACAGACCACTTCTCAGTTCCTATGCTTCCTGGCTGATGTTTTGGTCACTTTTGAATGCTGGCGGTGCTTTCACTCTAGTGGTAGCATGAGACGGAGTCTACAACCCACACAAGTGGCTCATGTAGTGCAGCTCATCCAGGATAGCACATCAATGCGAGCTGTGGCAAGAAGGTTTGCTGTTTGCTGTCAGCGTAGTGTCCAGAGTATGGAGGCGCTACCAGGAGACAGGCCAGTACATCAGGAGACGTAGAGGAGGCCGTAGGAGGGCAACAACCCAGCAGCAGGATCGCTACCTCCGACTTTGTGCAAGGAGGAGCAGGAGGAGCACTGCCAGAGCCCTGCAAAATGACCTCCAACAGGCCACAAATGTGCATGTGTCTGCTCAAACGGTCAGAAACAGACTCCATGAGGGTGGTATGAGGGCCCGACGTCCACAGGTGGGGGTTGTGCTTACAGCCCAACACTGTGCAGGACGTTTGGCATTTGCCAGAGAACACCAAGATTGGCAAATTCGCCACTGGCGCCCTGTGCTCTTC
This sequence comes from Oncorhynchus keta, assembly GCF_023373465.1. Classification (NCBI taxonomy): domain Eukaryota; kingdom Metazoa; phylum Chordata; class Actinopteri; order Salmoniformes; family Salmonidae; genus Oncorhynchus; species Oncorhynchus keta. Next base: position 76,506 of record NW_026289809.1, on the reverse strand, counting down.
ACAGATGAAAGCAGGTTCACACTGAGCACATGTGACAGACATGACATGAGTCTGGAGATGCCGTGGAGAACGTTCTGCTGCCTGCAACATCCTCCAGCATGACCGGTTAGGTGGTGGGTCAGTCATGGTGTGGGGTGGCATTTCTTTGGGGGACCGCACAGCCCTCCATGTGCTCGCCAGAGGTAGCCTGACTGCCATTAGGTACCAAGAGGGGATCTCAGACCCCTTGTGAGACCATATTCTGGTGCGGTTGGCCCTGGGTTCCTCCTAATGCAAGACAATGCTAGACCTTATGTGGCTGGAGTGTGTCAGCAGTTCCTGCAAGAGGAAGGCATTGATGCTATGGACTGGCCCGCCCCTTCCCCAGACCTGAATCCAATTGAGCACATCTGGGACATCATGTCTCGCTCCATCCACCAACGCCACGTTGCACCACAGACTGTCCAGGAGTTGGCGGATGCTTTAGTCCAGGTCTGGAAGGAGATCCCTCAGGAGACCATCTGCCACCTCATCAGGAGCATGCCCAGGCGTTGTAGGGAGGTCATACAGGCACGTGGAGGCCACACACACTACTGAGCCTCATTTTGAAGGACATTACATCAAAGTTGGATCAGCCTGTAGTGTGGTTTTCCACTTTAATTTTGAGTGTGACTCCAAATCCAGACCTCCATGGGTTGATAAATTGGATTTCCATTGATCATTTTTGTGTGATTTTGTTGTCAGCACATTCAACTATTTAAAGAAAAAAGTATTTAATAAGAATTTTTCATTCATTCAGATATAGGATGTGTTATTTTAGTGTTCCTGATTATTTTTTTGAGCAGTGTATATATTTATAACCTCCTCAAGTGAGGACTATAACCTCTTATTTTTCAAAACTGTAGGGCCTAAGTTACTCATAAACTTGTGTTCACTTCAAAAGCTCGTTGAAGTCTTTACATTACCTTAATGTCAAAAATTGTTACTCAACTTTGCAACTCACTTCTTTGCAAAAAGGCTCTACAAAAAGGACTCAAACCTTTAATAGAGGACTTGAACACGTATAATAGAGATTTAACAAACCTGTAACAGTGCAAACAGGTGATCATACCTTATACATCACAGACACGTATCACTCATTGCATGCACTTATTTGATCCTGATTTGGTTCTTTTAAATTATATCCCACTGCTGGCTTGCTTCTCGAAGTTACAGGGTTGGTCCTGGTCAGTCCCTGGATGGGAGACCAGACGCTGCTGAAGTGGTGTTGAGGACCACAGGTCCCACTCTTTCCTCTGGTCTAAAAAAATAGTCCCAATGTCCCAGGGCAGTGATTGGGGACGCTGTCCTGTGTAGGGTGCCGTCTTTCGAATGGGACGTTAAACAGGTGTCCTGACTCTCTGAGGTCATTAAAGATCCCTTGGCACTTATCGTAGAGTAGGGGTGTTAACCCCGGTGTCCTGGCTAAATTCTCAAGCTGTCCCTCATACCATCATGATCACCTAATCATTACCAGCTAACAATAGGCTCATTCATCCCCCTCTCCCCTGCAACGATTCCCCCAGGTCGTTGCTGTAAATGAGAACGTGTTCTCAGACAACTTGGTTAACTTGACAACCTGGTCAAATAACGGTAAAATAAAAATAATAAAAAGAAATCGGTCTGGACTCACCCAGCAAATATGTTAGCAGTCAACAGGAAATTAACAGTTGAATCCACAATGGGCTCAAAACTCTCTCTCTCTCTTTCCCTGATCAATAATAAGGTTGAGTCTTTCCTTGTTGTTGGTTACGACCAATTCATCTTGGTCACGGCACCAAGTGTTAGCAATTGATGTTACTCTTCAATAACACAGACCCCAAAGCAAATGAGGGGGAGAAAAATAAGTTTATTCCAAGAGGACAAATCATATATGTTTTGCTGAGAGGTAGATGTTCATTCTCCCCTGTCCTCAGTGATTCTCTCCTCCGTGATTCTTTCCACAGAACAAAGGGACAGGATGTAGTTGTATAAACCTACCCTAGCCTACAGTTGACCAATTATAATTCCTTGCTATAAAACTGGGCCAATGGCCTATTTCAGGCTCAATGTCGAGACAAATTCCTCCCATGTCTCTGACCCATTGATAAATAATCCCCTATTACAGAAAAAACATTATTTCCATTGATCGTTGGAACTCTATTGACGTCTAGTCCTCTTGACCTTTAGTCCTCTGTGTTGTGCATTTATCTTAACATATTATTGCAAAATTCTTGTCTGTTTCCACAGTTTCAGGGCAGCCCTCTAACCTGAAGATAGTTCTGCTGGGGAAGACTGGATCAGGGAAGAGTACAACAGGAAACACCATCCTGGGGAGGGAGGTGTTTAAAGCGGGGGCTTCTCCAGTGTCTGTGACTGCACAGAGTGAGAAACGGAGTGGAGTGGTGGATGGGAGGAAGATTGATGTCATCGACACCCCGGGACTCTATGACACAACAATGTCTAAAGAAGAGATGAAAAGTGAAATAGTCAGGTGTATAGAAATGTCAGTCCCAGGACCTCACGCCTTCCTGCTGGTGATCAGACTGGGGAGGTTCACAGAGGAGGAGCAGAACACTGTGAACTGGATCCAGGAGAACTTTGGAGAAGAAGCATCAATGTACACCATCATTCTGTTCACTCATGAAGATCAACTGGAGGGTAAATCAGTGGAAGAGTTTCTGGCTGAGAGCAAAGAGTTACGGAAACTCATCAATATCTGTGGGGGCAGATATCACTCCCTAATCAATGACAAGAGAGAAGACAACACTCAGGTCCCAGAGCTGCTGAAGAAGATAGAGGAGATGGTGAAGAAGAATGGAGGAAAACACTACACCAATGAGATGTACCAGGAGACCCAGAGGAAGATCGAAGAAGAGGAGGAGAGGAAGAGACAGGAAAAGGAGAAGAGAGAGAGAGAGAGAGACAGGAGGAGGAAGAAAGAAGAAGAAGAGAAGAGAAATTGAATGAGTGCAAGTGGTCAGCGTTTGCCAGTACAGCTGCATTGGGGTTGGGAGCCATGTACAGCTCTCCATGGTCGTTAGCAGCAGGGGCTGCATTAGCCGCTGTTAAAGGTTATCAGTGCATGGACACCTATTTCACCTCAGAAGACCAGGAGAAATAAGATTTCCACATCCACCATCTCAGATTGTTTTGAAATTAAGATGAATTATTATTGTGTCTCTGAGAAATTAATAAATAAATACAATTTATTGTGCCTAAATTTGACATTTTAATTGATAGGATTCATATACTATTCAATTAATATAGTACCCAACATAATAATAATATATGCCATTTAGCAGAGACGCTTTTATCCAAAGCTGACTTCTTACAGTCATGTGTGCATACATTCTACGCATGGGTGGTCCCAAATCGAACCCACTACCTGGCGTTACAAGCGCCATGCTCTACCAACTGAGCTACAGAAGGAATCTCAAACATCTGATCTGGATCCAATTTTTCCCTAACAATGACTAAGAACAAAGAATGGTCAAAAGCCTCTGCAGATCAGATGTTGGGTATTATTTCACACTCAATGACTTTGTTATCTGGAGGGGGCCATTTGCATCTCCCCAATGGTCCTAATGTGGAATCCGTAACCATCCCGATATCATGGAAATCAGAGAACGCCTCGTAGCACTCACTTCAGAGATGTTAACTTCTGAAAGGACGGATCTCTATAACATACGTGTTATATATGTTAACTTCTGAAAGGACTGATCTCTATAACATACGTGTTATATATAACTTCTGAAAGGACGGATCTCTATAACATACGTGTTATATATGTTAACTTCTGTAAAGTGTTAAAACATTTTAAACACCCCCTCTGGTCCCATTACCAGACGACATTTACATAATAACCATTTTGCTTCAATTATTAGAAAGGATCATCTCTGAAAATGCATATCATTCTACTAGAGAGTCTCCTAGTCACATGACCTTGTAGAGAACGATACACTAACAGACTCACAGACTTTATCTTCATTTCCCCTTTTGATGTCTATGATGTACTAAGTGCTAAGTTAAAGAGTTGAAGAAAAACATAAAATATCCGTAGCTGATTTACATAATCCCTTTTTACTCTGCACCACTTATCACAGAACCACTGACTGATATATTTTAACTTGACAGTTGTTTCTGGTGTTGTCCTTATGATCTGTAAAGCAGGACATGTCCTCCCCCTACATAAAGGAGGCCTTCTGACTTACATAACTATCCAACAATTAGAAAATGATCTTGCCTTCACAAAGTACTAGAATCCCTGGACAACTAACTGTCAACTAAGAACATCTTTAACTTCCCACTCTATTCTTAATGTGAACCAATCAGGTTTTAGAATCCCATCTATTCTTAATGTGAACCAATCAGGTTTTAGAATCCCATCTATTCTTAATGTGAACCAATCAGGTTTTAGAATCCCATCTATTCTTAATGTGATCAAATCAGGTTTAGAATCTCATCTATTCTTAATGTGAACCAATCAGGTTTTAGAATCCCATCTATTCTTAATGTGAACCAATCAGGTTTTAGAATCCCATCTATTCTTAATGTGAACCAAGCAGGTTTTAGAATCCCATCTATTCTTAATGTGAACCAATCCGGTTTTAGAATCCCATCTATTCTTAATGTGAACCAATCAGGGTTTTAGAATCCCATCTATTCTTAATGTGAACCAATCAGGTTTTAGAATCCCATCTATTCTTAATGTGAACCAATCAGGTTTTAGAATCCCATCTATTCTTAATGTGAACCAATCAGGTTTTAGACCTGGACAGAGCACAACATTCCTTGCATTTTTGTTTCCCTGGAGCCTCTAGTGCAGGTCAGGACTCTGGTGTTGAATTATTTCAATGAAGATTGTATTTTACCCCTTTTTTTCTCCACAATTTCGATCTTGTCTCATCGCTGCAACTCCCCAATGGGCTCGGGAGGCAAAGGTTGAGTCACGTGTCCTCTGAAACATGACCCACCAAACCACGCTTCTTAAAACCCGGAAGCCAGCCGCACCAATGTGTCCGAGGAAATACTATTTAACTGACGACCGGGTTAGCCTGCAGGCGCCCTGACCCGCCACAAGGAGTCACTAGAGCGCGATGAGCCATGTAAAGCCCCCCTGGCCAAACCCTCCCCTCACCCGGACAGACGACGCAAGCCTATTGTGTGCCATTCTACGGGGACTCATATAAACATATATGCAAGTTTTATTTATTTTTAAATGAAAACCTCATTAAATATGTGCTATTATGTAAATGACGAATCCGTTTTTCAACACATTGCTTCAAGGCAGAATGTTGTTATTTTGTTCTATTGTGAGACACTCAATGGTCAGACTTTTACAGAACAGTTTATCAAAATATAGTAAATATATTTTGCATATATTTTACAGTCATAGCTATGTCATATGTCATAACAGCTGACATAAAGAGCGTCTGCTAAATGACTTAAATGTAAATGTAAATAATTTGTCATAACCTGTCATAATATGGTCACAACACTGTCATGACACATATATTTAGACCTGTTTGTGACAGTTATTTTATGGCTACACCTACATAAGAGTCAGAACCCACAGAACCTACCACTGTAGATATTTTATGATTGGTTATGACACCTACATAAGAGTCAGAACCCACAGAACCTACCACTGTAGTTATTTTATGGTTGGTTACAACACCTACATAAGAGTCAGAACCCACAGAACCTACCACTGTAGTTATTTTATGGTTGGTTATGACACCTACATAAGAGTCAAACCCCACAGAACCTACCACTGTAGTTATTTTATGGTTGGTTATAACACCTACATAAGAGTCAGAACCCACAGAACCTACCACTGTAGTTATTTTATGGTTGGTTATGACACCGACATAAGAGTCAAAACCCACAGAACCTACCACTGTAGTTATTTTATGGTTGGTTATAACACCTACATAAGAGTCAGAACCCACAGAACCTACCACTGTAGTTATTTTATGGTTGGTTATGACACCGACATAAGAGTCAAAACCCACAGAACCTACCACTGTAGTTATTTTATGGCTGGTTATGACACCTACATAAGAGTCAAAACCCACAGAACCTACCACTGTAGATATCAGTAAGCCAATACGAGAAGAGCAGTGACAGAAAGAAAACATTTGCCTGATTAGCGGGGTCGAGACAGTGGCAGTACAGGTAGAGGAGGAAAAGCAGGTAGCCGGCAGCAGCGCGTCGAGATGTAAATTAGTCGAGGTGAAGATGACAGTTAGCAACAATCTACCAGACAGCAGCCAGTCAACAGTTGCTTTTATTCCACGTCACAAATAAACCAACTTGTATGTGATTTGATTTGCCCTAAGTGTCTAAACGCTGGACTGAAAATCCCCATAGAGCACACGGAAGGTAATCGTGATGCATTTAGGAGGAGTGTTTACACTTCCTCCAGGCTGCAGGAGTGCTCCAGGGAGATGGGGCATTTAATGTAAATGTGAGGATGGTTCTTTTAGCCCACCAACACGGTCTTGGTTCTGCAGCTCTAAAGAAAATAAGCAAGTCCTATGGATTCCTTCCTTCTCAGCTCATATCAGAGACCTGACAGGAGAGTGACAGGTCATTAAAAGGGGAGCCCATTATTGTCAGGTGCAGACTACAGACACCCCTGGTTCTGGAATGTATGTCACTGGTGCAGCTAAATGGCATATATTATTATTATTTTATTATTACAGACACCCTGGTTCGATTCCAGGCTGTATCACAAACGGCCGTGATTGGGAGTCCCATAGGACTTGCCTAGTTAAATAAAGGATCAATAAAAAATTGTTATAACCGTGTCATAACATGTTAGGACACTGGGTGTCAAGTGAAGTGTTACCAATAATTTCGTACGTAAAAGATAAGATGTGTATGCACCCAGTGCCCAAGGAAGCAGAGGTAACCTGCCTAAATGATTAACGCCCGTAGCACTCACTTCGGTAGCCATGAAGTGCTTTGAAAGGCTGACTCACATCAACAGTATCCTCCAGGAAACCCAAGACCCACTCCACCCGCATATCGCCCCAACAGATCCACAGATGTCACAATCTCAATCACACTCCACACTGCCCTTTCACACCTGGAAAAGGAACACCTATGTGAGAATGCTGTTCATTGACTACAGCTCAGTGTTCAACAACATAGTGCCCTCAAAGCTCATTAATAAGCTAAGGACCCTGGGACTAAACACCTCCCTCTGCAACTGGATCCTGGACTTCCTGAAGGGCCGCCCCCAGGCGTTAAGGCAACAACACGACTGCTACGCTGATCCTCAACACAGGGGCCGCGCAGGGGTGTGTACTTTTTTTTTCGTATTTTTATTTAATCTTTTTTTAACCAGGTGGACCAGTTGAGAACAAGTTCTCATTTACAACTGCGACCTGGCCAAGATAAAGCAAAGCAGTGCGACAAAAATGACAACACAGAGTTTCACATGGGATAAACAAACGTACAGTCAATAACACAATAGAAAAGTCTATGTACAGTTTGTGCAAATGTAGTAAAATTAGGGAAGTAAGGAAATAAATAGGCCATATAGCTTCCAGCTTCAGTGATTTTGCAATTCGTTTCCATCATTGGCAGCAGAAAACTGGAAGGAAAGGCGGGCAAAGGAGGTGTTGGCTTTGGGGATGACCAGTGAAATATACCTGCTGGAGCGCGTGCTACGGGTGGGTGTTGCTATGGTGACCAGTGAGCTGAGATAAGGCGGCATACTTAGTACCGGTATACTTGATAATTAGTCCCCTCCTGTTCTCCTGTTCACCCATGACTGCCTGGCCAAACATGACTCCAGCACCATCATTAAGTTTGCTGACGACATAACAGTGGTTGGCCTGATCACCGACAACGATGAGACAGCCTATAGGGAGGAGGTCAGAGAACTGGCAGTGTGGTGCCAGAACAACAACCTCTCCCTCAATGTGAGCAAGACAAAGAAACTGATCGTGGAATACAGGAAAAGGTGGACCGAAACAGGCCCCCATTAACATCAACGGGGCTGAAGAGGGCACGACAAAACATTTACCCCGCCAGAGACTGAAAAGATTTGGCATGGGTCCCCAGATCCTCAAAAAAGTTCTACAGCTGCACCATTGAGAGCATCCTGACCGGTTGCATCACCGCCTGGTATGGCAACTGCTCTGCATCTGACGGTAAGTTGCTACAGAGGGTAGTGCGAACGGCCCAGTACATCACTGGGGTAAAGCTTCCTGCCATCCAGGACCTAGATAATAGGCGGTGTCAGAGGAAAGCCCATAAAATTGTCAGAGAATCCAGTCATCCAAGTCATAGACTGTCATCTCTGCTACCGCACGGCAAGCGATACCGGACCGCCAAGTCTAGGACCAAAAGGCTCCTTAACAGCTTAATTAAAACCTCTTTGGGATAGGGCTAGCATTTTCACTTTTGGATAAATAGCGTGCCCAATTTCAACTTTCTGCTTCTCATGCCAAGAATATAAGATATGCATATTATTAGTATATGTGGATAGAAAACACTCTGAAGTTTCTAAAACTGTTTGAATCATGTCTGTGAGTATTACAGAACTTATGTAGCAGGCAAAACCCGAGGACTAACCATTCAGAACAAAAAAAAATTAAGGTCACTGTCTATTCAATGAGTTTTCTTTGGGACACTAGATGAAATATGAGCTTGTTTGCAGTTCCTACCACTTCCACTGGATGTCACCAGCCTTTGGTTGAGGTTATTCCTTTGTGCAATGAAGAAGTACGGCCATCTTGGATTAGGGTAATGTTATGTGTACTGTTTGAGAGTTGCGCAAGACTAGGAAAGTAGCGTTAGTTTGTGATCCTCCTGTATTGAAAACAGATAGCCCCGTCTTCAATTTGATTCATTATTAACGTTTAAAATACCTCAAGTTGTATTACAAAAGTAGTTTGAAATGTTTTGGCAAATTTTACAAGTCACTTTTAAGATATTTTGTAGTGACGTTGCGCAAATGGGATGCTGCTTTTTTCTTGATCAAACGCACCAAATAAATGGACATTTTGGATATATATCGACGGAATTAATCGAACAAAAGCACCATTTGTGATGTTTATGGGACATATTGGAGTGCCAACTAAAGAAGCTCGTCAAAGGTAAGGCATGTTTTATATTTTATTTCTGCGTTTTATTTGAATCTGGCGCTTTGCATTTTCCTTGGCAATTGGCCAGGTGGGACATTTGTGTCCCGCCTATCCCAGAGAGGTTTTAATCTACTCTACTGCTACACTTAAATCACTCTGAGTGTTTTCCATTAATGACACCTCCATAAATACCTTTCCCCCTTTTTCTCTCCACTCTACAGAATGGACTCTTGGAAAGCCCCTTGGTAACTTGAGTATGGTAACATCAAAAGGTTAGGAACCTAACATTATTTTGGCAATCCAACCAGTTGAAAGTGTCCGTTGGTACTTAAAAAATGTGATGTCAGATCAGTTGTCGTCTGAGACATTATTAATGATGATAGGACAACATAAACTGTATCTTGGAAAGTCTACACGTTCTAGTTATCAGATTCACATGGAATTGTTGTGCAATTTAAATGTTTAAATATGAAACTATTTGTGAAAAGATGAAATGTAATTTTAGCTTCTAAATGAGAGACTTGTTTTCATAAGTGAACTATGCTCACACAGTGGCCCCGCTCAAGTGAACAGGCATTGGTTGTGAACTATGAAACACGCCCTTCTCTCCCCATGACAAATGCCCAATGACGAAAGTCAACCTCTTATGTTCCCGATGACATGAGGACTGCTGTCCATAGTTTAAAAAGGGCAAATTTCAACGTGGAGGTGACAATCGACACGCTGAAGGGATGAATTTCAACTTTACCAGCCAGAATATAGCATGAGCTTATGGTATTGCAACTTGGTATGAACTTTGAACTCTTGTTCACTAAAGATGTGATACATCCTGGCCGTCGCGTTATCAGCAGCAGCTGAATGACAGGGTACTACATCGAATCCGTTCTACCACCGAAAGACAGGGTACTACATCGTATCCGTTCTACCACCAGACGAACGACTACAACGTATCTGCTCAGAAATACTCTTCAAAGGACAAGGGAGATCTCTGCTGTGCAACCTAGCCTTCCATCTTCGACCAATCTATCGAAGCGCTGCTCAGAGTAAATATATTTCTTGAATTTTCCTTTTCCGAATGGGCAGTTATTTAGAATGCATACAATTCTGTATTTACGATAGCATAGCTTCATAAGATCAGATAGAGACCCAATCCTTTTGTTTCTCATTCTTCCACGCACTTTCATTCAAACCCAACCCCCTTTCTTTGTGTAACCAGCCGTCATATCGGTTTCGTCCACTAGGGATGTTTCCTTTTATGACATAATTAGTCGTCAATGTATGATCCATCCTGTGTATATGTAATTCTGTGGGACTATTTAGGTATTTTGTAAATAAATGATGAATCCAAATTTTGTATTGCAGATTCAACTTGTTAGCCAGGGTTCGTGAAGATAACCAAGAATTTACAACTTTCAGATGAGACTGAATAAGGTGACGATTAATAATTGACTGCTATTGATATAAAAGATTACCAGGTCTTTAAGAGTTTATTCGGAAGACAACAGCTCTATAAACATTCTTTCGTGGTGCCCCGACTTCTTAGTTAATTACATTTGCATGATTAGTTTAATCAGGTAATATTAATTACAGAGAATTGATTTTATAAAATAGCATGTCATGTCATTTAATCCATAGTAAAGACACAACAATACTATATTTCCACACTAAATACATGCACTAAGATAAACATGGTCAACACCTGGGCTGCTTTCAAAAACTATCATGATAGTCCACCCTGCCACACGGCTAGCATATATATAACATTGCAAATGGTTTTGAAAGAACTGTTCTATCATTCAGTAAGTTCCGTTGCCATACGTAGCAAAACGTTAAGACCAACTGAACGTACCCCCGGTGTTTTAAAAGCCTAGCATATGCATAGTGCATTCATACCCTTGGCTGACGCCTACAGCTAGACCTGCTGCCACCAATACTGGTGAAGCAGACAACATCCCTAGTCCTGCTGCGGCTAGACCGCCGTACGCTGCCAGTTTACAGTAAAACGTAATATCGCTGATCTTTCTCTGAGCCTCTTCATAGTCAGCACTGGTGTAGTGTTCTCCTCCGTTGTCCTCCTCCACCATCTCCTCGATCTTCTCCAGCAGCTCTCTAACCTGAGTGTTGTCTTTTCTCTTGTCATTGATTAGGGAGTGATATCTGCCCCCACAGATATTGATGAGTCTCCGTAACTCTTTGCTCTGAGCAAGAAACCCTTTGACTGATTTCCCCTTCAGTTGATCTCCATGTGTGAACAGCAAGATGGTGTACATTGAGGCATCTTCTCCAAAGTTCTCTTGGATCCACTTCACAGTGTTCCTCTCCTCCTCTGTGAACCTCCCCAGTCTGATCACCAGCAGGAACACATGGGGTCCTGGGACTGACATGTAGATGGCCTTTTCTATTTCTCTTTTTATCTCTTCTTTAGACATTGTTGTGTCATAGAGTCCCGGGGTGTCGATGACATCAATCTTCCTCCCATCCACCACTCCACTCTGTTTCTCACTCTGTGCAGTCACAGACACTGGAGACGCCTCCACTTTAAACACCTCCCTCCCCAGGATGGTGTTTCCTGTTGTACTCTTCCCTGATCCAGTCTTCCCCACCAGAACTATCCTCAGGTCAGAGAGCTGCCCTGAAACTGGAAACAGACAAGAAGTGTTTGAGATGATAATTTTCAGTAGCCATTTATCAAGACACTATGTGTTCCTGCACAGTATGTGTGTGTGTGTACCTTGGCATTGACCAGTGAGTGTCAACAGGAACAGAATCTTCAGAATCCTTCCTGTCCCTTGTTCCATCTCTACTACTGCAGCCAATCAAAAACATGGAAACAGACAATGACCTCATTACAAAATACAAAGTCCACATTTCTTCAGTGACTCATCCAAAGCTTTTGGCCAAGTTCCAACGTTATCACGCCCTGACCTTAGATTTCTCTGTTTTCTATATATTTTGGTTAGGTCAGGGTGTGACTAGGGTGGGTATGCTAGTTTTTGTATTGTCTAGGGTTTTTGTATGTCTTGGCTTTTGTAGGTCTAGGGTTTTTTGTATGTTTATGTTGGCCTGATATGGTTACCAATCAGAGACCACTGTTTATCGTTGTCTCTGATTGGGGATCAAATTTAGGTAGCCATTTCCCTTTGGTGTTTGTAGGATCTTGTTCTATGTTTAGTTGACTGTCTGCACTATTCATATAGCTTCACGTTTCGTTCGATTGTTTGTAGTTTTGTTAGTTGAGTTTCAGTTATTAAATATCATGTGGAATTCTACTCCCGCTGCGCCTTGGTCTCATCTTCGTGACGAACGTTCACAGATGAGGAGAGAAATTATTAATTTTTTCAGCTATTTGACTTCTAAACAATAAAAACTATAAGACTATAAACTATAAAAAGAGTAATGATATGCGGTACAACTGTTGTAAAACACAGTACATTCCCTAAAATAAGTAGTGATATGCTGTATAACTGTGGATAAACACAGTCCTTAACAACGTAGCCTACATCAGGTGAACATAATGTGCTCATATGGGGCGTATCAAATGACATTCTAAACATGGTTATTATTCTACCGCTGCCTGTCTGCTGCTGTTAAGACCAGATAGACCAGTTAGAGGTCGTGTTCCATTACCATCAAACATCACATCTACTGTGTTGACAGACAGGAACAGTTCAGACAATAATTAAGTGGAATCAGTATAACTGAAACCAGTACTAAATGTGTAAATCAGGAGGTGTCAGAACACAAAGCATAGTGTTCCTCTGTTCCTCTGCTCAGATGTTGCTGACACCAGATCTTACAACACCTGGATAGGTATTTTATATATCAGCTAACCACATCATGTGTCTATCAGTCATCCATTGGTTGATACATGCAACCTCTAAGCAGTTTGACCTTAGTCAGTACTGACAAAAAACCTGCAGGTGTGTCCCAAGGTACAGTATACTCACAGCAACAACCTGCTATAAGACGGCAGTTGACCCAAGGTACAGTATACTGCACTATCTCTGCACTAAACAAGGTACAGTATACTGCACTATCTCTGCACTAAACAAGGTACAGTATACTGCACTATCTCTGCACTAAACAAGGTACAGTATACTGCACTATCTCTGCACTAAACAAGGTACAGTATACTGCACTATCTCTGCACTAAACAAGGTACAGTATACTGCACTATCTCTACACTAAACAAGGTACAGTATACTGCACTATCTCTGCACTAAACAAGGTACAGTATACTGCACTATCTCTGCACTAAACAAGATACGGTATACTGCACTATCTCTACACTAAACAAGGTACAGTATACTGCACTATCTCTGCACTAAACAAGGTACAGTATACTGAACTATCTCTACACTAAACTAGGTACAGTATACTGCACTATCTCTGCACTAAACAAGGTACAGTATACTGCACTAATCACAGTATACTGCACTATCTCTGCACTAAACAAGGTACAGTATACTGCACTATCTCTGCACTAAACAAGATACAGTATACTGCACTATCTCTGCACTAAACAAGATACAGTATACTGCACTATCTCTGCACTAAACAAGGTACAGTATACTGCACTATCTCTACACTAAACAAGGTACAGTATACTGCACTATCTCTGCACTAAACAAGGTACAGTATACTGCACTATCTGCACTAAACAAGGTACAGTATCTCTGCACTAAACAAGATACAGTATACTGCACTATCTCTGCCCTAAACAAGATACAGTATACTGCACTATCTTTGCACTAAACAAGGTACAGTATACTGCACTATCTGCAATAAACAAGGTAGAGTATACTGCACTATCTCTGCACTAAACAAGATACAGTATACTGCACTATATCTGCACTAAAAAATATACAGTATACTGCACTAAACAAGATACAGTATACTGCACTATCTCTGCACTACTCAATGTACAGTATACTGCACTAAACAAGATACAGTATACTGCACTATCTCTGCACTTAACAAGATACAGTATACTGCACTATCTGCACTAAACAAGGTAGAGTATACTGCACTATCTCTGCACTAATCAAGGTACAATATACTGCACTAAACAAGATACAGTATACTGCACTATCTCTGCACTAAACAAGATACAGTATACTGCACTATCTCTGCACTAATCAAGGTACAGTATACTGCACTAATCAAGGTACAGTATACTGCACTATCTCTGCACTAAACAAGATACAGTATACTGCACTATCTCTGCACTAAACAAGATACAGTATACTGCACTATCTCTGCACTAAACAAGGTACAGTATACTGCACTATCTCTGCACTAAACAAGGTACAGTATACTGCACTATCTCTGCACTAAACAAGGTACAGTATACTGCACTATCTCTGCACTAAACAAGATACAGTATACTGCACTATCTCTGCACTAAACAAGGTACAGTATACTGCACTATCTCTGCACTAAACAAGGTACAGTATACTGCACTATCTCTGCACTAAACAAGATACAGTATACTGCACTATCTCTGCACTAAACAAGGTACAGTATACTGCACTATCTCTGCACTAAACAAGGTACAGTATACTGCACTATCTCTGCACTAAACAAGGTACAGTATACTGCACTATCTCTGCACTAATCAAGGTACAGTATACTGCACTATCTCTGCACTAATCAAGGTACAGTATACTGCACTATCTCTGCACTAATCAAGGTACAGTATACTGCACTATCTCTGCACTAAACAAGGTACAGTATACTGCACTATCTCTGCACTAAACAAGGTACAGTATACTGCACTATCTCTGCACTAATCAAGGTACAGTATACTGCACTATCTCTGCACTAATCAAGGTACAGTATACTGCACTATCTCTGCACTAATCAAGGTACAGTATACTGCACTATCAAGGTACAGTATCTCTGCACTAATCAAGGTACAGTATACTGCACTATCTCTGCACTAATCAAGGTACAGTATACTGCACTATCTCTGCACTAATCAAGGTACAGTATACTGCACTATCTCTGCACTAATCAAGGTACAGTATACTGCACTATCTCTGCACTAATCAAGGTACAGTATACTGCACTATCTCTGCACTAAACAAGGTACAGTATACTGCACTATCTCTGCACTAATCAAGGTACAGTATACTGCACTATCTCTGCACTAATCAAGGTACAGTATACTGCACTATCTCTGCACTAAACAAGGTACAGTATACTGCACTATCTCTGCACTAATCAAGGTACAGTATACTGCACTATCTCTGCACTAATCAAGGTACAGTATACTGCACTATCTCTGCACTAATCAAGGTACAGTATACTGCACTATCTCTGCACTAATCAAGGTACAGTATACTGCACTATCTCTGCACTAATCAAGGTACAGTATACTGCACTATCTCTGCACTAAACAAGGTACAGTATACTGCACTATCTCTGCACTAAACAAGGTACAGTATACTGCACTATCTCTGCACTAAACAAGGTACAGTATACTGCACTATCTCTGCACTAAACAAGGTACAGTATACTGCACTATCTCTGCACTAAACAAGGTACAGTATACTACACTATCTCTGCACTAATCAAGGTACAGTATACT
Organism: Oncorhynchus keta; assembly: GCF_023373465.1. NCBI lineage: Eukaryota > Metazoa > Chordata > Actinopteri > Salmoniformes > Salmonidae > Oncorhynchus > Oncorhynchus keta. The sequence continues at coordinate 60,813 of NW_026289809.1, read as the reverse complement.
GCACTATCTCTGCACTAAACAAGGTACAGTATACTGCACTATCTCTGCACTAAACAAGGTACAGTATACTACACTATCTCTGCACTAATCAAGGTACAGTATACTGCACTATCTCTGCACTAAACAAGATACAGTATACTGCACTATCTCTGCACTAATCAAGGTACAGTATACTGCACTATCTCTGCACTAATCAAGGTACAGTATACTGCACTATCTCTGCACTAATCAAGGTACAGTATACTGCACTATCTCTGCACTAAACAAGGTACAGTATACTGCACTATCTCTGCACTAAACAAGGTACAGTATACTGCACTATCTCTGCACTAAACAAGGTACAGTATACTGCACTATCTCTGCACTAAACAAGGTACAGTATACTGCACTATCTCTGCACTAAACAAGGTACAGTATACTGCACTATCTCTGCACTAATCAAGGTACAGTATACTGCACTATCTCTGCACTAAACAAGGTACAGTATACTGCACTATCTCTGCACTAAACAAGGTACAGTATACTACACTATCTCTGCACTAATCAAGGTACAGTATACTGCACTATCTCTGCACTAAACAAGATACAGTATACTGCACTATCTCTGCACTAAACAAGGCACAGCATCAAGATACAGTATACTACACTATCTCTAATCAAGATACACTAATCAAGGTACAGTATACTGCACTATCTCTACACTAAACAAGGTACAGTATACTACACTATCTCTGCACTAATCAAGGTACAGTATACTACACTATCTCTGCACTAAACAAGGTACAGTATACTGCACTATCTCTGCACTAAACAAGGTACAGTATACTGCACTATCTCTGCACTAAACAAGGTACAGTATACTACACTATCTCTGCACTAATCAAGGTACAGTATACTGCACTATCTCTGCACTAAACAAGGTACAGTATACTGCACTATCTCTGCACTAAACAAGGTACAGTATACTACACTATCTCTGCACTAATCAAGGTACAGTATACTGCACTATCTCTGCACTAAACAAGGTACAGTATACTACACTATCTCTGCACTAATCAAGGTACAGTATACTACACTATCTCTGCACTAATCAAGGTACAGTATACTACACTATCTCTGCACTAATCAAGGTAAATGTTTCAGGTGAAAGTCTAACCATTCTTCTCCTTTCACTGTTCTACGATATTAAAATGTGTATAAATACAAACATACTGTAATGTTTGTTTATTTACACATAAATATGATTATTGATTGATTATGATGATGATTCTGATTATTTACACAAATATTAACAGACCTGTTATCAATAAAATGTCTACTTAATATTGTGCTACAGTTATTCAAGTACTGTAGAGTAGATTGTTGTACAACAATTAATTAGTAAGGTAGTTAAGTTGAATACTCACTTTTAGTGTTGCACGGATCTGTATATTGTTGTTCCCTGTTGTCACAGAGACCTGAAGCAGTGGTTCTGCTGGTTTTGCTTAGCAGATGCCCCAGATGGGTGGAGATTTACCTCGAACCAATGGAATGGTCTAAAACTCATGCAAAACTAAAGTGCTGCACCTTACAATACCATTGTGCTGCAGTTTACATTCTGTTAAGTTTCATTTCCCCAGCACCTACTCAATTCTAGCCAATGAGAGAATATTGCTAGGCAAACATTATTCTACTCAGGATAGGCTAAATCTGAATTTTGATTGGGTATCGGCTGTTCAACCTTGGCTGCTTGCCAGAATCATAAGATAGGCCACATCTTTGGATGAAATGAAATGTGTTGGACACATAGAAGTCTCCTTCTGGGGAAAAAAAAGGTTAAAAATGTATTTTGAATTGTAACTGTATACTGTAGTTGTAACTAACCTGGTCCCAGATCTGTTTCTGCTCTGTCCAACTCCATAGAGTACCACAGTATGTCACAATACCCATAAAACCCAGCTGTCAAACAGGGAAACGGTTCCAATCATTTTTCCACCATTCATTTTTCACATAGAGGATTTTAGAAACACTTAAAATGGTAACACTATACGGTCATAACCGTGTCAAAATATGTCTTAATGTAAGGAGTTTCCTCCTCTTCTTCCGAAGAGGAGAGGCGAAACGGATCAGAGGACCAATACGCGGCGTGGTAATTTTCCATGGTACTTTTTTAATGCGTAAAGGTACACATGAACAAACTAACAAAAAAAAACAAGAAATGTGAAACTCAAACAGTCCTATCTGGTGCACACACAGAGACAGGAACAATCACCCACAAACACACAGTGAAACCCAGGCCACCTAAGTATGATTCTCAATCAGAGACAACTAATGACACCTGCCTCTGATTGAGAACCATACTAGGCCGAAACATAGAAATAACCACAACATAGAAAAACAAACAGACTGCCCACCCAACTCACGCCCTGACCATACTAACTAAATACAAAAACACAGGAAATAAAGGTCAGAACGTGACAGTACCCCCAAGGTGCGGACTCCGGCCGCAAAACCTTGACCTATAGGGGAGGGTCTGGGTGGGCATCTGTCCGCGGTGGCGGTTCTGGCGCGGGACGCGGACCCCACTTCACCATTGTCTTTGTCCGCCTTATTGTCCGCCTCCGTGGCCTTCTCACCATGGCAACCCCTCTCAATGACCCCACTGGACAGAGGGGCAGCTCGGGACAGAGGGGCAGAAGCTCTGGACAGAGGGGCAGGGGCTCTGGCGCCTCTGGGCTGAGGGGCTCCGGCAGCGGCGCCGGACAGGCGGGGGCTCCGGCAGCGGCGCCGGACAGGCGGGAGGCTCCGGCAGTGGCGCCGGACAGGCGGGAGGCTCCGGCAGCGGCGCCCGGACAGGCGGGAGGCTCCGGCAGCGGCGCCGGGCAGGCGGGACGCTCCGGCAACGGCGCAGGACAGGCGGGACGCTCCGGCAGCGGCGCCGGACAGGCGGGACGCTCCAGCAGCGGCGCCGGACAGGCGGGACGCTCCAGCAACGGCGCCGGACAGGCGGGAGGTTCCGGCAGTGGCGCCGGACAGGCGGGAGGCTCCGGCAGCGGCGCCGGACAGGCGGGAGGCTCCGGACAGGCGGGAGGCTCCGGCGGCGCGGGACAGGCGGGAGGCTCCGGCAGCGGCGCCGGACAGGCGGGACGCTCTGGCAGCGGCGCCGGACAGGCGGGACGCTCCGGCAGCGGCGCAGGACAGGCGGGACGCTCCGGCAGCGGCGCCGGACAGGCGGGACGCTCCGGCAGCGGCGCCGGACAGGCGGGAGCACCTGCAGGGAGGAGACTGAGAGACAGCCTGGTGCGTGGGGCTGCCACAGGAACTACCAGGCTGGGGAGACTTTCAGGAGGCTTGGTGTTAGGAGGAGCCTGAAAGACCGGGCTGTGGGGAGCACTGGAGCTCTGGTGCGCAACCTTGGCACCACTTCCCCAGGCTGGACAACTACTCGAGCCCGGACCCTCCAGAGTGCAGGCACAGGTTGAACCGGGCTGTGGGTAAGCACGGGAGATCTAGTGCTTACTACACGCACCTCTCCCCTAGGCTCCACTCCCACAGTTGCCCGGTACGAGCGGAGCGCAGGCAGAGGACGCACTGCACCCTCCCAGCGCCCGGAGACACAGCACGCAGAGCCGGCGCAGGATAACCTGGACCAAGACTGCGTACCGGCGACCAGACCCGCTGAGCAGGCACCATACGCCCTGACTCAATGCCCACACTCGCATGGCACTCTCGGGGCTGCCCTATAGCGCACCGGGCTATGGACACGCACTGGCGACACCGTGCGCTCAACCGCATAACACGGTGCCTGACCAGTAATGCGCTGCTTATCATAAGCACGAGGAGTGAGCTCAGGTCTGCTACCTGGCTTAGTACCACACCTCGTGTGCCCCCAAAAAAATTTGGGGCTGCCTCTCGTACCTGTCGCACTGCCGTGCTGGCTCCTCATATTGCCGCCGCTCAGCTTTCGCTGCCTCCAGCTCTGCTTTGGGGCTGCGATTTTCCCCAGCCCGTGCCCAGGGTCCCTCTCCGTTCAGTATCTGCTCCCATGTCCAGGAGTCCTGTGATGGTGGCCTCTGTTGTTGATGCTGCTGCTGCTGTCGTCGCTGTCCTTTACCACGTCGCTTGGTCCGATTTTGGTGGGTGATTCTGTAAGGAGTTTCCTCCTCTTCTTCCGAAGAGGAGAGGCGAAACGGATCAGAGGACCAATACGCGGCGTGGTAATTGTCCATGGTACTTTTTTAATGCGTAAAGGTACACATGAACAAACTAACAAAAAAAACAAGAAATGTGAAACTCAAACAGTCCTATCTGGTGCACACACAGAGACAGGAACAATCACCCACAAACACACAGTGAAACCCAGGCCACCTAAGTATGATTCTCAATCAGAGACAACTAATGACACCTGCCTCTGATTGAGAACCATACTAGGCCGAAACATAGAAATAACCACAACATAGAAAAACAAACAGACTGCCCACCCAACTCACGCCCTGACCATACTAACTAAATACAAAAACACAGGAAATAAAGGTCAGAACGTGACAGTACCCCCCCCCCCAAAGGTGCAGACTCCGGCCGCAAAACCTTGACCTATAGGGGAGGGTCTGGGTGGGCATCTGTCCGCGGTGGCGGTTCTGGCGCGGGACGCGGACCCCACTTCACCATTGTCTTTGTCCGCCTTATTGTCCGCCTCCGTGGCCTTCTCACCATGGCAACCCCTCTCAATGACCCCACTGGACAGAGGGGCAGCTCGGGACAGAGGGGCAGAAGCTCTGGACAGAGGGGCAGGGGCTCTGGCGCCTCTGGGCTGAGGGGCTCCGGCAGCGGCGCCGGACAGGCGGGAGGCTCCGGCAGCGGCGCCGGACAGGCGGGAGGCTCCGGCAGTGGCGCCGGACAGGCGGGAGGCTCCAGCAGCGGCGCCGGACAGGCGGGACGCTCCAGCAGCGGCGCCGGACAGGCGGGACGCTCCAGCAACGGCGCCGGACAGGCGGCAGGTTCCGGCAGTGGCGCCGGACAGGCGGGAGGCTCCGGCAGCGGCGCCGGACAGGCGGGAGGCTCCGACAGGCGGGAGGCTCCGGCAGCGGCGCCGGACAGGCGGGAGGCTCCGGCAGCGGCGCCGGACAGGCGGGACGCTCCGGCAACGGCGCCGGACAGGCGGGAGGCTCCGGCAGCGGCGCCGGACAGGCGGGACGCTCTGGCAGCGGCGCAGGACAGGCGGGACGCTCCGGCAGCGGCGCCGGACAGGCGGGACGCTCCGGCAGCGGCGCCGGACAGGCGGGAGCACCTGCAGGGAGGAGACTGAGAGACAGCCTGGTGCGTGGGGCTGCCACAGGAACTACCAGGCTGGGGAGACTTTCAGGAGGCTTGGTGTTAGGAGGAGCCTGAAAGACCGGGCTGTGGGGAGCACTGGAGCTCTGGTGCGCAACCTTGGCACCACTTCCCCAGGCTGGACAACTACTCGAGCCCGGACCCTCCAGAGTGCAGGCACAGGTTGAACCGGGCTGTGGGTAAGCACGGGAGATCTAGTGCTTACTACACGCACCTCTCCCCTAGGCTCCACTCCCACAGTTGCCCGGTACGAGCGGAGCGCAGGCAGAGGACGCACTGCACCCTCCCAGCGCCCCGGAGACACAGCACGCAGAGCCGGCGCAGGATAACCTGGACCAAGACTGCGTACCGGCGACCAGACCCGCTGAGCAGGCACCATACGCCCTGACTCAATGCCCACACTCGCATGGCACTCTCGGGGGGCTGCCCTATAGCGCACCGGGCTATGGACACGCACTGGCGACACTGTGCGCTCAACCGCATAACACGGTGCCTGACCAGTAATGCGCTGCTTATCATAAGCACGAGGAGTGAGCTCAGGTCTGCTACCTGGCTTAGTACCACACCTCGTGTGCCCCCCCCCAAAAAAAATTTGGGGCTGCCTCTCGTACCTGTCGCACTGCCGTGCTGGCTCCTCATATTGCCGCCGCTCAGCTTTCGCTGCCTCCAGCTCTGCTTTGGGGCTGCGATTTTCCCCAGCCCGTGCCCAGGGTCCCTCTCCGTTCAGTATCTGCTCGCATGTCCAGGAGTCCTGTGATGGTGGCCTCTGTTGTTGATGCTGCTGCTGCTGTCGTCGCTGTCCTTTACCACGCCGCTTGGTCCGATTTTGGTGGGTGATTCTGTAAGGAGTTTCCTCCTCTTCTTCCGAAGAGGAGAGGCGAAACGGATCAGAGGACCAATACGCGGCGTGGTAATTGTCCATGGTACTTTTTTAATGCGTAAAGGTACACATGAACAAACTAACAAAAAAAAACAAGAAATGTGAAACTCAAACAGTCCTATCTGGTGCACACACAGAGACAGGAACAATCACCCACAAACACACAGTGAAACCCAGGCCACCTAAGTATGATTCTCAATCAGAGACAACTAATGACACCTGCCTCTGATTGAGAACCATGCTAGGCCAAAACATAGAAATAACCACAACATAGAAAAACAAACATAGACTGCCCACCCAACTCACGCCCTGACCATACTAACTAAATACAAAAACACAGGAAATAAAGGTCAGAACGTGACACTTAAAACTGACATAACCTGTCACAATATGGTCATTACACTGTCATGACACATATATTTAGACCTATTGTGACATATCTTAAATTATTTTATGGTTGGTTATGACACCTACATAAGAGTCAGAACCCACAGAACCTACCACTGTAGTTATTTTATGGTTGGTTATGACACCTACATAAGAGTCAAACCCCACAGAACCTACCACTGTAGTTATTTTATGGTTGGTTATGACACCTACATAAGTCAGAACCCACAGAACCTACCACTGTAGTTATTTTATGGCTGGTTATGACACCTACATAAGAGTCAGAACCCACAGAACCTACCACTGTAGTTATTTTATGGTTGGTTATGACACTTACTTAAGATTAAGATGAAAAAGACTGTTTTCTCTCAGCATCATGACAAAATGTTTAAAATAGCATTACAATAGCTGCAAGTAGAGTTGCAATTCAACGGCTCAGACACGAGAGGTATGTGGCAGGGTCTACAGTCAATCAAGGACTACAAAAAAAACAGCCCCGTCGCTGACCCCGATGTCTTGCTCCCAGACAAACTAAACAACTTCTTTGATCGCTCTGAGGACAATACAGTGCCACCGACATGGCCCGCTACCAAAACCTGCGGGCTCTCCACCGCAGCCAACGTAAAATATTTATACTTGTTAACCATCGCAAGGCTGCCGGCCCAGAACGCAACCCTAGCCGTGTCCTCAGAGCATGTGCAGACCAGCTGGCTGGTGAGTTCACAGACATATTCAATCAATCCCTATCCCAGTCTGCTGTTCCCACATGCTTCAAAAGGGCCACCATTGTTCCTGTTCACAAGAAAGCTATGGTAACTGAGCTAAACGACTACCGCCCCGTAGCACTCACTTCCGTCATCATGAAGTGCTTTGAGAGACTAGTCAAGGACCATATCACCTCCACCCTACCTGACACCCTAGACCCACTCCAATTTGCTCATCGCCCCAATAGGTCCACAGACGATGCAATTCGCAATCACACTGCCCTAACCCATCTGGACAAGAGGAATACCTATGTAAGAATGCTGTTCATCGACTACAGCTCATCATTTAACACCACAGTACCCTCCAAACTCGTCATTAAGCTCGGGACCCTGGGTCTCAACCAAGCCCTGTGCAACTAGGTCCTGGACTTCCTGACGGGACGCCCCCAGGTGGTGAGGGTAGGAAACAACAATCTCCACCCGGCTGATCCTCAACACGGGGGACCACAAGGGTGCGTTCTCAGCCCTCTCCCGTACTCCCTGTTCACCCATAACTGCGTGGCCATGCACACGTCCAAAATAATCATCAAGTTTGCAGACGACACTACAGTGGTAGGCTTGATTACCAACAACAACGAGACAGCCTACAGGGAGGAGGTGAGGGCCCTCAGAGTGTGGTGTCAGGAAAATAACCTCAAAGAGTAGCACTTAAAGCTGGAGAACAACTGGTCTTCACAGCACAGTACAATAACATACTGTAACTCACTGATCTCACAATGGCAAGCATATAGCTTGCGTTTTCTTGATAAATGATTTGGTAACCGTTTACTTGACACCCAGCATCATAACACGTTATGACGTTATGACATGTTCACAAACAATCGCAAAATTCAATAATATATAGAACTTTTCTGCACTGGTATATAAGATTTTTCGAGGCCTTGCTCACAATTCATTCTGTGGCAGCACAATGACCAAACAATATGCTGTATGTGAAGCTCTTGATCACATCTTTGATCATTAAATTGGTGAGGAGGAAAGTCCTTGTTAAACTTCGACACAAAGTGGTCTGTGATTAATAGCACTATGTTTCTTCTGAGGAGGGTTAAGGATGGCTAACTGATAAATTATGATTTAAAAAATATATTATTGTCATTATTATAGAATTATTCAAGACAAAATTAAGAAATGTCTTGCTCAACTAGGCTTCCTGCAAAATGGCGGGCAGCCGCCAGCAGGCTCAACACAACCTCTGTCCACGACTAGGGGCTGATCCTGACGGGAGGATCAGCCCCCAAAGATATTCAGAATTATGAGTGTTTTGCTTTAGAATCTCTATATAAAAACGTGGTAACTTCCTGTGGTTGTCACGACTAGTCAAGGTGGGTGGAATCAGGTGCAGAGAGCAAATAGTGAAATAGAGGTTTATTCTCCGGTGAACAAAAATAAACACGGACAACCCAAAAATACAAACAGGGTGAAAATATCCAAAACAGGAATAACAGACAAACCGGAGAAATAAAACACAAAAACACCGACAGCCGAAAACGAAATGACAAAAACAAACAATCCCGCACAAAACAAGGGCGGGACAACCTACATATTATACAGATACTAATTAACTAACACACAGGTGAAAACAATCAGACAAAACCAACAGATAACCGAAAAGGGATCGGTAGTGGGTAATAGGACGGTGACGACGACCGCCGAGCACAGCCTGAACGGGCAGGAGAGCCAACCTCGGCAGAAGTCGTGACAGTGGTATCCTGCTCTCTCTGAAATCTAAATCATACAGGTCTGCGTGCTGTTATTACAGCGCTGGGTCTCTGTCTTTCATTCACACCGGATGGAACAGATATACAGATACTTTACTTGTCTGATACACCGCCTGCATGATACACCGCCTGCATGATACACCGCCTGCATGATACACCGTCCGCATATTACACCGCCCGCATGATACACTGCCTGCATGATACACCGCCTGCATGATACACTGCCTGCATGATACACTGCCTGCATGATACACTGCCTGCATGATACACTACCTGCATGATACACTGCCTGCATGATACACCGCCTGCATGATACACCGCCTGCATGATACACTGCCTGCATGATACACTGCCTGCATGATACACCGCCTGCATGATACACCGCCTGCATGATACACCGCCTGCATGATACACTGCCTGCATGATACACTGCCTGCATGCATGATACACCGCCTGCATGATACACTGCCTGCATGATACACCGCCTGCATGATACACCGCCTGCATGACACACCGCCTGCATGATACACCGCCTGCATGATACACTGCCTGCATGATACACTGCCTGCATGATACACTGCCTGCATGATACACTGCCTGTCTGATACACTGCCTGTCTGATACACCGCCTGTCTGATACACCGCCTGTCTGATACACCGCATGTCTGATACACCGCATGTCTGATACACTGCCTGTCTGATACACCGCCTGTCTGATACACCGCCTGTCTGATACACTGCCTGTCTGATACACTGCCTGTCTGATACACCGCCTGTCTGATACACTGCCTGTCTGATACACTGCCTGTCTGATACACCGCCTGTCTGATACACTGCCTGTCTGATACACCGCCTGTCTGATACACCGCCTGTCTGATACACCGCCTGTCTGATACACCGCCTGCATGATACTCCACCAGCAAGGCATGGCCTTCTTTCTCTGGGCACCACTTTGGTAATACATTATTGAGCCAGAGACCAGCAAGGCATGTCCTTCTTTCTCTGGGCACCACTTTGGTAATACATTATTGAGCCAGAGACCAGCAAGGCATGGCCTTCTTTCTCTGGGCACCACTTTGGTAATACATTATTGAGCCAGAGACCAGCAAGGCATGGCCTTCTTTCTCTGGGCACCACTTTGGTAATACATTATTGAGCCAGAGACCAGCAAGGCATGGCCTTCTTTCTCTGGGCACCACTTTGGTAATACATTATTGAGCCAGAGACCAGCAAGGCATGGCCTTCTTTCTCTGGGCACCACTTTGGTAATACATTATTGAGCCAGAGACCAGCAAGGCATGGCCTTCTTTCTCTGGGCACCACTTTGGTAATACATTATTGAGCCAGAGACCAGCAAGGCATGGCCTTCTTTCTCTGGGCACCACTTTGGTAATACATTATTGAGCCAGAGACCAGCAAGGCATGGCCTTCTTTCTCTGGGCACCACTTTGGTAATACATTATTGAGCCAGAGACCAGCAAGGCATGGCCTTCTTTCTCTGGGCACCACTTTGGTAATACATTATTGAAAATGGCTTTTTCTTCATAAAAAACACATTTTATTTATTGTATTTTTTACTTTACACTAAATTAATGAATTATGTGTTTACTTGGCTGCCTTCATGGTTTGTCTCTGTCTGTCTGTCTGTCTGTCTGTCTGTCTGTCTGTCTGTCTGTCTGTCTGTCTGTCTGTCTGTCTGTCTGTCTGTCTGTCTGTCTGTCTGTATTTTTGTCTGTATTGCTCTCATGTCTTCCTCTGTGCTTTCATCATGGTCGTCGGTCAGTCGGTTGGTCAGTCGGTCATTATTAAAATAATGTTATCATTATACACAATCACCTGACCGGTGCTGCCAATAACAACTATGTCACAACAACTGAATAAATAATAAATAAATAAATAAATAAATAACAAGACATTATAAAGTCAAAGATGTCTGACTCACCTAATCAGTGAGATGGGTGTGCCTGTCTCTTGAACACCAGCATGTCAAACATCGGAGGGAAGGAGGAGAGGGACATTCTCACGGTGTTTTCAACCGACGGTCTGCTGACATATTTAGATGTTGTTCCAGCAGGAGAGGAGAAGCTGGTCTCCCAGAAGTAGAATGAAAGGGAAGTAACATCTTCACCGCCAACTGAGTTGTGGGTTTTCTCCACTGCTGAACAGCCAGAATGTGGAAAGGCGCATCTCATTAAAACTAGTGTGCATGCATTGGTCACAGGACAGCTCCAATAGTTAATCCTCTAGAACCGGTGACAAGCTGTGATGCCCCGTAAACATTGCGATGTATTTTGAATCTTGCCCTGCTACTGAACTGACAAGCGCAGTGTTTGTAACGCAAGATAGAGATTTTGGGAGATTGTAAAATGTGACTTTTTCGTTTAAGAAAGGATAAATATATTGTTTCAGATGATAAAACATGTTTTGTACAGTTACTTTTGATTTAATTTGTTTCTCTAACTTCATAGCAAGTCAAGCTATCTTGCAGGGTCAAAGTATGCGAAGTCCGACTCGCAACAAAGCCTTCAACCACAAGGGGGCTTTCCATTCCATCCACGTCCCCATTGAAATGCATGACATCCGGCGCAAGGTAACGGAGTGCTTATGGGTAATGTGAACAATGCTTGAGTCTATTTAGTGCTGGTGAACAGATTACGCATTCACTGCTTTCCCTGGCGTGGATCAGATTGTGAAGGAAATTCATTTTTGAATTTGACCAGATGTGATCCCATCTATTTATGCAAATTATCCATATCCACATCACCCTGGTCATGTGATCCAAATCCACAACACCTTCGTCAGTCAGAGTTGAGAATAGGGGGAAAATATTTAAAATATCTCCAGACACCCCGTTTTTCTTCAAATCTGCAAATATTGTATATAAAAGAAGTTGAGCTACATTTGAAATGTCTCATCTAATTGAATTGCCAACTAATTTGAAGCACAGGCTCTGTCTAAAACCTAAGATTCAGTATCATCTGCCATATCCTGGATCTGATACAAGACAGTGTCATTGGACAGTGGGATTTCCCCTTTTCCCTTTGGACTTCAATGCACAACACATCAGCTGTATGTGACCAGGAGAAAAAAACCTTTCCAAGCCAAACTGCTACACACAGACTACATCGTTGTCACCATATCAGCTAAAGTAACATCATAGTTAACATAGCTAATAGAACTAACGTGTTAGTAAACCGGCTACAATCATGCAGTAATGTTACAGTGTACAGTCAGTAAGCAGTTTAGCACTTACACCGTTGGGTCCCGGTGGCAATAAATGAGTAAAAACCAAAAGCTTACCTTAGAAGAGTTGCAGTGTTGAGTTGGATAATCATAGCCAGCTAGCTAACATAGCATCCCTCTGTTATAGCCAGCTAGCTAACATAGCACCCCTCTGTTATAGCCAGCTAGCTAACATAGCACCCATCTATTATAGCCAGCTAGCTAACATAGCACCCATCTATTATAGCCAGCTAGCTAACTTAACACCCCTCTGTTATAGCCAGCTAGCTAACATAGCACCCATCTGTTATAGCCAGCTAGCTAACATAGCACCCCTCTGTTATAGCCAGCTAGCTAACATAGCACCCATCTGTTATAGCCAGCTAGCTAACATAGCACCCCTCTGTTATAGCCAGCTAGCTAACATAGCACCCCTCTGTTTGAGCAGGGTGTTTCAGTAGGCTAAACTAGATAGCTGCATTTACAAACTAAGTAAGTGGAATTTTTTTGTTGTCTCTCTCTCTTTTGCTTCTCCTTAATTTTTGAAGAAATTAATTTGTTCAAAATTGTTCCTCTCTCTTTGAGTCAACTACTCACCACATGTTATACACATTTTACCTGTAGCTTATGCTTTCAGTACTGGATTCATTCTCTGATCCTTTGATTGGGTGGACCACTTGTTAGTTCAGGCTGCAAGAGCTCTGATAGGTTGGAGGATGTTCCCCGGAAGTTGTCATAATTACTGTGTAAGTCTATGGAAGGGGGTGAGAAGCATGAACCTCCTAGGTTTTGTATTGAAGTCAATGTACCCAGAGGACGGAAGCTAGCTGTCCTCTGGCTACACCATGGTGCTACCCTACAGAATGCTGTTGAGGCTACTGTAGACCTTCACTGCAAAACAGTGTATTTTACAGCATATATTTAGTATCGTTTTTATCTCAAAAAGGACAACTTTAAATGTTTTACCATTTTTATTTGCATGAAATTCTCTGAGGAGAATGGTGGGAATATTGCCTTTAAATTTGAATCCCACTATAGCACGGATCTTCAGCCGCCCAGATTGAATACAGCCCTTAAGCACATCGACTGAACACACACATTCCACTGAATTATTTTGTAGACAGAAAGACAGGTGCTGCAATTGTTGTGATTTAAGTTGCGAGTTAACACAAAAATAAATCCTGCTGTAAAAACGTTTTTTTTTTAAGCTACTATGCAATCTGGAAAATATATTTCAAGGACTGTATCAGGACGTGTAAAAACAACTGGAAACAGGAGTATTCATAACAACAGTTGTGTTTTATATCCCTATACAGCCAGTACCCTACCCATAATACATACACCCACAAGAATATACACTACCCATAATACATACACCCACAAGAACATACACTACCATTTAATACATGCTATATATCCCCACTAAATACATACCCTACCATTTAGTATATGCTATGTATCCCCACTAGATACATACCCTACCATTTAATATATGCTATGTATCCCCACTAGATACATACACTACCATTTAATATATGCTATGTATCCCCACTAGATACATACACTACCATTTAATATATGCTATGTATCCCCACTAGATACATACACTACCATTTAATATATGCTATGTATCCCACTAGATACATACACTACCATTTAATATATGCTATGTATCCCCACTAGATACATACACTACCATTTAATATATGCTATGTATCCCCATTAGATACATACACTACCATTTAATACATGCTATATATCCCCACTAAATACATACCCTACCATTTAGTATATACTAAATATATCCAAACTAAATACATACATTACCATTTAATATATACTATGTATCCCCACTAGATACATACACCTCCACTAAAATAAACGGTCTTGATTTGAGTTGAGAAACGTTGTAACTATGGGTCATGAGAGGGGAATTGTGTACAGTGCAGCAGGAGTGTTTTTGTTAAGATTTTCCACGTTCACACCCTGCTAGGGCCACCCTGCCACATGGCTAGCATATCTATAACATTGCAAATGGTTTTGAAAGAACTGTTATATCATTCAGTAAGTACCGTTGCCATACGTAGCGAAACGTTAAGACCAACTGAACGTACCCCCGGTGTTTTAAAAGCCTAGCATCTCCTTAGTGCATTCAAACCCTTGGCTGAAGCCTGCAGCTACACCTGCTGCCACCAATACTGGTGAAGCAAACACCATCCCTAGTCCTGCTGCGGCTAGACTGCCGTACGCTGCCAGTTTACAGTAAAACATATTCTCCTCTCTGATCTTTCTCTGAGCCTCTTCATAGTCAGCACTGGTGTAGTGTTCTCCTCCATTGTCCTCCTCCACCATCTCCTCGATCTTCTCCAGCAGCTCTCTAACCTGAGTGTTATCTTTTCTCTTGTCATTGATTAGGGAGTGATATCTGCCCCCACACATATTGATGAGTCTCCGTAGCGCTTTGCTCTGAGCAAGAAACCCTTTGACTGTTTTCCCCTTCAGTTGATCTCCATGTGTGAACAGCAAGATGGTGTACATTGAGGCATCTTCTCCAAAGTTGTCCTGGATCCACTTCACAGTGTTCTGCTCCTCCTCTGTGAACCTCCCCAGTCTGATCACCAGCAGGAACACATGGGGTCCTGGGACGGACATGTAGATGGCCTTTTCTATCTCACTTTTCATCTCTTCTTGAGACATTGTTGTGTCATAGAGCCCCGGGGTGTCGATGACATCAATCTTCCTCCCATCCACCACTCCACTCCGTTTCTCACTCTGTGCAGTCACAGACACTGGAGACGCCTCCACTTTAAACACCTCCCTCCCCAGGATGGTGTTTCCTGTTGTACTCTTCCCTGATCCAGTCTTCCCCACCAGAACTATCCTCAGGTTAGAAGGCTGCCCTAAAACGGGAAACAGACAAGTAGTTGATCGTTTTCAGTAGCCATTTATCAAGACAATATGTGTGTATTCATGCACAGTATGTGTGTGTGTGTGTACCTTGGCATTGACCAGTGAAGTCTTGCAGACATAGTGTCAACAGGAACATAATCTTTAGAGTCCTTCCTCGTTCCATTTCTACAACTGCAGCCAATCAAAAACATGGAAACAGACAATGACTTCATTACAAAAACAAAGTCCACAATTCTTCAGTGACTCATCCAAAGCCAAGTTCCAACGTTCACAGATGAGGAAAGACTAAACTATTTATTTTTTCAGCTATTTGACTTTTAAACAATAAAAACAGTAATGATATGCGGTACAACTGTTGTAAAACACAGTACATTCCCTAACAACGTAGCCTACATCAGGTGAACATAATGTACTCATATGGGGTGTATCAAATGACATTCTAAACATGGTTATTATTCTACCGCTGCCTGTCTGCTGCTGTTAAGACCAGATAGACCAGTTAGAGGTCGTGTTCCATTACCATCAAACATCACATCTACTGTGTTGACAGACAGGAACAGTTCAGACAATAATTAAGTGGAATCAGTATAACTGAAACCAGTGCTAAATGTGTAAATCAGGAGGTGTCTGAACACAAAGCATAGTGTTCCTCTGTTCCTCTGCTCAGATGTTGCTGACACCAGATCTTACAACACCTGGATAGGTATTTTATATATCAGCTAACCACATGTGTTTTAGCGATCCGTCAGTCATCCATTGGTTGATACATGCAACGTCTAAGCAGTGGAATGCGACCTTAGTCAGTACCAACAAAAACCTGCAGGTGTTTCCCTCACAGCAACAACCTGCTATAAGATGGGTGTTGACCCAAGATCGACCCCCTTGAATGAGACACAGTATACTGCACTATCTCTGCACTAAACAAGGTACAGAAAACTGCACTATCTCTGCACTACTCAATATACAGTATACTACACTATTTCTGCACAAAACAAGATACAGTATACTACACTATCTGCACTAAACAAGGTACAGTATACTACACTATCTCTGCACTAAACAAGGTACAGTATACTGCACTATCTCTGCACTAAACAAGGTACAGTATACTACACTATCTCTGCACTAAACAAGGTACAGTATACTGCACTATCTCTGCACTAAACAAGATACAGTATACTGCACTATCTCTGCACTAAACAAGGTACAGTATACTACACTATCTCTGCACTAAACAAGGTACAGTATACTGCACTATCTCTGCACTAAACAAGGTACAGTATACTGCACTATCTCTGCACTAATCAAGGTACAGTATACTGCACTATCTCTGCACTAATCAAGGTACAGTATACTGCACTATCTCTGCACTAATCAAGGTACAGTATACTGCACTATCTCTGCACTAAACAAGATACAGTATACTACACTATCTCTGCACTAATCAAGGTACAGTATACTGCACTATCTCTGCACTAATCAAGGTACAGTATACTACACTATCTCTGCACTAAACAAGATACAGTATACTGCACTATCTCTGCACTAATCAAGGTACAGTATACTGCACTATCTCTGCACTAATCAAGGTACAGTATACTGCACTATCTCTGCACTAATCAAGATACAGTATACTACACTATCTCTGCACTAATCAAGGTACAGTATACTGCACTATCTCTGCACTAATCAAGATACAGTATACTACACTATCTCTGCACTAATCAAGGTACAGTATACTACACTATCTCTGCACTAAACAAGATACAGTATACTGCACTATCTCTGCACTAATCAAGATACAGTATACTACACTATCTCTGCACTAATCAAGGTACAGTATACTGCACTATCTCTGCACTAATCAAGATACAGTATACTACACTATCTCTGCACTAATCAAGGTACAGTATACTACACTATCTCTGCACTAAACAAGATACAGTATACTGCACTATCTCTGCACTAAACAAGGTAAATGTTTCAGGTGAAAGTCTAACCATGTTTCTCCTTTCACTGTTCTACAATATTAAAATGTGTATAAATACAAACATACTGTATAGCAGAATGTGACTGTTAACAGCTACATGATTATATTGTTTTGACATTTTGATGTTAAGTGATGTGATCATATGATTATTTATGCATAAATGTGAACAGACCTGTTATCAATAAAATGTCTACTTAATATTGTGCTACAGTTATTTAACTACTGTAGAGTAGATTGTTGTACAACAATTAATTAGTAAGGTAGTTAAGTTGAATACTCACTTTTAGTGTGGTTGCACAGATCTGTATATTGTTGTCCCCTGTTGTCACTGAGAGACCTGAAGCAGTGGGCCTGCTGGTTTTGCATAGCCAGGTGCCGCAGGTGGGTGGAGATTTACTTCGACCAATGGAATGGTCTTAAACTCATGCAAAACTAAAGCGCCCAATGTGCTGCACCTTACATTCTGTTAAGTTTCATTTTCCCAGCAACTAATCACTTCTAGCCAATGAGAGACTCTTATGTAGGTGTCATAACCAACCATAAAATAACTACAGTGGTAGGTTCTGTGGGTTCTGACTCTTATGTAGGTGTCATAACCAGCCATAAAATAACTACAGTGGTAGGTTCTGTGGGTTCTGACTCTTATGTAGGTGTCATAACCAACCATAAAATAACTACAGTGGTAGGTTCTGTGGGTTCTGACTCTTATGTAGGTGTCATAACCAACCAGAAAATAACTACAGTGGTAGGTTCTGTGGGTTCTGACTCTTATGTAGGTGTCATAACCAGCCATAAAATAACTACAGTGGTAGGTTCTGTGGGTTCTGACTCTTATGTAGGTGTCATAACCAACCATAAAATAACTACAGTGGTAGGTTCTGTGGGTTCTGACTCTTATGTAGGTGTCATAACCAACCATAAAATAACTACAGTGGTAGGTTCTGTGGGTTCTGACTCTTATGTAGGTGTCATAACCAACCATAAAATAACTACAGTGGTAGGTTCTGTGGGTTCTGACTCTTATGTAGGTGTCGTAACCAACCATAAAATAACTAGTGGTAGGTTCTGTGGGTTCTGACTCTTATGTAGGTGTCATAACCAGCCATAAAATAACTACAGTGGTAGGTTCTGTGGGTTCTGCCTCTTATGTAGGTGTCATAACCAGCCATAAAATAACTACAGTGGTAGGTTCTGTGGGTTCTGCCTCTTATGTAGGTGTCATAACCAACCATAAAATAATGTAATATATGTCACAAACAGGTCGAAATATATGTGTCATGACAGTGTTATGACCATATTATGACAGATTATGACACATTATGTCAGCTGTTATGACATATGACATAGCTATGACTGTAAAATATATGCTAAATATATTTACTATATTTTGATAAACTGTTCTGTAAAAGTCTGACCATTGAGTGTCTCACAATAGAACAAAACAACAACATTCTGCCTTGAAGCAATGTGTTGAAAAACGGATTCTCGTCATTTACATATTAGCACATATTTAATGAGGTTTTCATTTAAAAATAAATAAAACTTGCATATAGGTTTTCTTTGAACTTGTAAAGTGTCAGCCTGATGAGAGTAAACAAACAAAAATCCCAGGCACCACAGGCTAATAGCAGGTTATAACACGTCAATCATGTCTTAAGGCCAGGCACCACAGGCTAATAGGGATTTTTGTTTACTCTCATCAGGCTGACACTTTACAAGTTCAAAGTAAACATATATGCAAGTTTTATTTATTTTTAAATGAAAACCTCATTAAATATGTGCTATTATGCTACAGTACCACCTTCTGAACTACTACTGGATCTGCTACAGTACCACCTTCTGAACTACTACTGGTGCTGCTACAATACCACCTTCTGATCTACTACTGGTGCTGCTACAGTACCACCTTCTGAACTACTACTGGATCTGCTACAATACCACCTTCTGAACTACTACTGGTGCTGCTACAGTACCACCTTCTGAAGTACTACTGGTACTGCTACAATACCACCTTCTGAACTACTACTGGTGCTGCTACAGTACCACCTTCTGAACTACTACTGGTGCTGCTACAGTACCACCTTCTGAACTACTACTGGTACTGCTACAATACCACCTTCTGAACTACTACTGGTGCTGCTACAATACCACCTTCTGATCTACTACTGGTGCTGCTACAGTACCACCTTCTGATCTACTACTGGTGCTGCTACAGTACCACCTTCTGAACTACTACTGGTGCTGCTACAGTACCACCTTCTGAAGTACTACTGGTACTGCTACAATACCACCTTCTGAACTACTACTGGTGCTGCTACAGTACCACCTTCTGATCTACTACTGGTGCTGCTACAGTACCACCTTCTGAAGTACTACTGGTACTGCTACAATACCACCTTCTGAACTACTACTGGTGCTGCTACAGTACCACCTTCTGATCTACTACTGGTACTGCTACAGTACCACCTTCTGAACTACTACTGGTGCTGCTACAGTACCACCTTCTGAAGTACTACTGCTACTGCTACAATACCACCTTCTGAACTACTACTGGTGCTGCTACAGTACCACCTTCTGAAGTACTACTGGTACTGCTACAATACCACCTTCTGAACTACTACTGGTGCTGCTACAGTACCACCTTCTGATCTACTACTGGTGCTGCTACAGTACCACCTTCTGATCTACTACTGGTGCTGCTACAGTACCACCTTCTGAACTACTACTGGTGCTGCTACAGTACCACCTTCTGATCTACTACTGGTGCTGCTACAGTACCACCTTCTGATCTACTACTGGTGCTGCTACAGTACCACCTTCTGAACTACTACTGGAGCTGCTACAGTACCACCTTCTGATCTACTACTGGTGCTGCTACAGTACCACCTTCTGAACTACTACTGGAGCTGCTACAGTACCACCTTCTGAACTACTACTGGAGCTGCTACAGTACCACCTTCTGAACTACTACTGGAGCTGCTACAGTACCACCTTCTGAACTACTACTGGAGCTGCTACAGTACCACCTTCTGACCTACTACTGGAGCTGCTACAGTACCACCTTCTGAACTACTACTGGTACTGCTACAGTACCACCTTCTGAACTACTACTGGTGCTGTTACAGTACCACCTTCTGATCTACTACTGGAGCTGCTACAGTATCACCTTCTGAACCTACTACTGGAGCTGCTACAGTATCACCTTCTGAACCTACTACTGATGCTGCTACAGTACCACCTTCTGAACCTACTACTGATGCTGCTACAGTACCACCTTCTGAACCTACTACTGATGCTGCTACAGTACCACCTTCTGAACCTACTACTGGTGCTGCTACAGTACCACCTTCTGATCTACTACTGATGCTGCTACAGTACCACCTTCTGAACTACTACTGATGCTGCTACACTACCACCTTCTGATCTACTACTGATGCTGCTACAGTACCACCTTCTGAACTACTACTGGTGCTGCTACAGTACCACCTTCTGAACTACTACTGGTGCTGCTACAGTACCACCTTCTGAACTACTACTGGTGCTGCTACAATACCACCTTCTGAACTACTACTGGTGCTGCTACAGTACCACCTTCTGATCTACTACTGGAGCTGCTACAGTACCACCTTCTGAACTACTACTGGAGCTGCTACAGTACCACCTTCTGAACTACTACTGGAGCTGCTACAGTACCACCTTCTGAACTACTACTGGTACTGCTACAGTACCACCTTCTGAACTACTACTGGTGCTGCTACAGTACCACCTTCTGATCTACTACTGATGCTGCTACAGTACCACCTTCTGAACTACTACTGGTGCTGCTACAATACCACCTTCTGATCTACTACTGATGCTGCTACAGTACCACCTTCTGAACTACTACTGGTACTGCTACAGTACCACCTTCTGAACTACTACTGGTGCTGCTACAGTACCACCTTCTGATCTACTACTGGTACTGCTACAGTACCACCTTCTGAACTACTACTGGTGCTGCTACAGTACCACCTTCTGATCTACTACTGATGCTGCTACAGTACCACCTTCTGAACTACTACTGGTGCTGCTACAGTACCACCTTCTGATCTACTACTGATGCTGCTACAGTACCACCTTCTGATCTACACAGTACCACCTTCTGAACTACTACTGGTGCTGCTACACTACCACCTTCTGATCTACTACTGATGCTGCTACAGTACCACCTTCTGAACTACTACTGGAGCTGCTAGAGTACCACCTTCTGAACTACTACTGGTGCTGCTACAGTACCACCTTCTGAACTACTACTGGTGCTGCTACAGTACCACCTTCTGAACTACTACTGGTGCTGCTACAGCACCACCTTCTGATCTACTACTGATGCTGCTACAGTACCACCTTCTGAACTACTACTGGAGCTGCTACACAACCACCTTCTGAACTACTACTGGAGCTGCTACAGTACCACCTTCTGATCTACACAGTACCACCTTCTGAACTACTACTGGAGCTGCTACACAACCACCTTCTGAACTACTACTGGAGCTGCTACAGTACCACCTTCTGAACTACTACTGGTGCTGCTACAGTACCACCTTCTGAACTACTACTGGATCTGCTACAGTACCACCTTCTGATCTACACAGTACCACCTTCTGATCTACTACTGGTGCTGCTACAGTACCACCTTCTGAACTACTACTGGATCTGCTACAGTACCACCTTCTGAACTACTACTGGAGCTGCTACACAACCACCTTCTGAACTACTACTGGAGCTGCTACAGTACCACCTTCTGATCTACACAGTACCACCTTCTGATCTACTACTGGTGCAGCTACAGTACCACCTTCTGAACTACTACTGGATCTGCTACCATCCAAAATAACTACTGCAGTTGCTTTCATCAAACCACCTTAAATCTCCTTCTTCCTGACTTCTTGACTTCTATATGGATATTCATATTCATATCCACTCTCATTCTGTCTCCTGTTCTTTCCTCCACTTCCCTGAACAAACAGACTTTAGCAAGAAAGAAAGAGTATTTTACTATATTTTTATTGACAATATGGAAACGTCATACAACACTAGATACAACTGTCACCTCAAATCATCAAAGATATTAAAATCAAAACAGCTTCATTGATCTAAAATACTTTTATTAACAATACTTAAGTAATCAACCATAACATACAGATGGCTAACTGGTAAATGAATGTTATTTTTAAATAGATTATTATCATAGAATTATTGAAGACATAATAAAAGTATATATGTGAAATAAAGTTGAACTGATTACTTTAAAAAAAAACTCCCCATAAGCAAACAAACAATTTCATGCTGCAATAAACCCATTGGAATATAGATACTCGTAATCAAAATGGCTGATCTTCCAAGGTCAAGTTATAATTGTCCTGCTCTCTGACTTGTTTGAAAGGATGCATCCTATGATGGTGCCACATGGAAAATCACTGAGCTTGTCTATGGAGATTGCATGGCTGTGTGCTCAATTTGATTTATTTTATTTTTTATTTTATTTTATTTATTGTCCTTCTCTTTGATGAACCTCTACCCCATACAGTACACTATAACATTACTACTAGAGACCACATACAGTACACTATAACATCACTACTACAGACCACACACAGTACACTATAACATTACTACTAGAGACCACATGCAGTACACTATAACATTACTACTAGACACCACATACAGTACACTATAACATTACTACTAGAGACTACATACAGTACACTATAACATTACTACTACAGACCACATGCAGTACACTATAACATTACTACTAGAGACCACATACAGTACACTATAACATTACTACTAGAGACTACATACAGTACACTATAACATTACTACTAGAGACCACATGCAGTACACTATAACATGACTACTAGAGACCACATACAGTACACTATAACATTACTACTAGAGACCACATACAGTACACTATAACATTACTACTAGAGACTACATACAGTACACTATACCATTACCACAAGTTACTACTAGTGACCACATACAGTACACTATAACATTACTACTAGAAACCACATGCAGTACACTATAACGTTACTACTAGACACCACATGCAGTACACTAACATTACTACTAGTGACCACATGCAGTACAGTATAACATTTCTCGCTACAGTACTCTAATCAACTCCATCACTAAACTATCTATAGTGGATTTCTCAACCTTCCCTATTTATTGGTACTTCAAACTAATCAACATCAAGCCTGTATATACTGTAAATATATCTATTGGTACTCCTAACTAATCAACATTAAGCCTGTATATACTGTAAATATATCTATTGGTACTCCTAACTAATCAACATTAAGCCTGTATATACTGTAAATATATCTATTGGTACTCCTAACTAATCAACATTAAGCCTGTATATACTGTAAATATATCTATTGGTACTCCTAACTAATCAACATTAAGCCTGTATATACTGTAAATATATCTATTGGTACTCCTAACTAATCAACATTAAACCTGTATATACTGTAAATATATCTATTGGTACTCCTAACTAATCAACATTAAACCTGTATATACTGTAAATATATCTATTGGTACTCCTAACTAATCAACATTAAACCTGTATATACTGTAAATATATCTATTGGTACTCCTAACTAATCAACATTAAGCCTGTATATACTGTAAATATATCTATTGGTACTCCTAACTAATCAACATTAAACCTGTATATACTGTAAATATATCTATTGGTACTCCTAACTAATCAACATTAAACCTGTATATACTGTAAATATATCTATTGGTACTCCTAACTAATCAACATTAAACCTGTATATACTGTAAATATATCTATTGGTACTCCTAACTAATCAACATTAAACCTGTATATACTGTAAATATATCTATTGGTACTCCTAACTAATCAACATTAAGCCTGTATATACTGTAAATATATCTATTGGTACTCCTAACTAATCAACATTAAACCTGTATATACTGTAAATATATCTATTGGTACTCTAACTAATCAACATTAAGCCTGTATATACTGTAAATATATCTATTGGTACTCCTAACTAATCAACATTAAGCCTGTATATACTGTAAATATATCTATTGGTACTCCTAACTAATCAACATTAAGCCTGTATATACTGTAAATATATCTATTGGTACTCCTAACTAATCAACATTAAGCCTGTATATACTGTAAATATATCTATTGGTACTCCTAACTAATCAACATTAAGCCTGTATATACTGTAAATATACAGGGCATTCATAAATTATTCAGGCCCCTTGACTTTTTCCACATTTTGTTACGTTACAGCCGTATTCTAAAATGGATTAAATTGTTTTTTCCCTCCTCATCAATCTACACACAATGCACTCTTCATGACAAAGCAAAAACAGTTGTATAGATTATTTTTCAAATGTATAAAAAAGAAACACTGAAACATCACATTTCAATACGTATTCAGACCCTTTACTCAGTACTTTGTTGAAGCTCCTTTGGCAGCGATTACAGCCTCCAGTCTTCTTGGGGTGTGATGCTACAAGTTTGGCACACCTGTATTTGGGGAGTTTCTCACATTCTTCTCTGCAGATCCTCTCAAGCTCTGTCAGGTTGGATGGGGAGCGTCACTGCACAGCTATTTTCAGGTCTCTCCAGAAACGTTAGATCGGGTTCAAGTCCAGGCTCTGACTGGGCCACTCAATGACATTCAGAGACTTGTCTTGAAGCCACTCCTGCGTTGTCTTGGCTGTGTGTTTACAGTCGTTGTCCTGTTGGAAGGTGAACCTTCTCCCCATTATGGTAGAAAAATACAAGATGATGATTTAATACTGTTTGTGGATCGAATTGCTTTGATGAGAACTCTCTCTTCTGTGTGAGTGTGACTTAGTTGGGTGCTAAAAATGTATTTATGATGGCTTGGTGATAAAACCTAGAATGAGTTGGTGTTTGTAACCTGAGATAAAGATAGCCTGTAGGAGTATAACACATCTCTTTGTTTCTAATCGTCTTTGCATCTGAGAAATTTATCCGGGGGGGGGGGGTTTAACAAAGTCTCTCTCACTTAATAAAGAATTTTCCACAACATTAAGGATGGGATCCTTATCTCTGTCTGCTGACGACTCCTGGGGACCAGGGTCAACCGTGCATGGGAATCACTCTAGGTGTGATTCAAGGCAACCCTCCCAGGCTCCTCCAGATGGGGCCGGCAGACGGATACAGGATCCCAAACGAAGACAAATCGAATAGGGTGAGACTAACATTTCTTGGAAACAATTCAATAAAAACTAAGTCGTGAACGTACTGCCCTAGAGTAGAAGACCTGACCGTACTGCCCTAGAGTAGAAGACCTGACCGTACTGCCCTAGAGTAGAAGACCTGACCGTACTTCCCTAGAGTAGAAGACCTGACCGTACTGCCCTAGAGTAGAAGACCTGACCGTACTGCCCTAGAGTAGAAGACCTGACCGTACTGCCCTAGAGTAGAAGACCTGACCGTACTGCCCTAGAGTAGAAGACCTGACCGTACTGCCCTAGAGTAGAAGACCTGACCGTACTGCCCTAGAGTAGAAGACCTGACCGTACTGCCCTAGAGTAGAAGACCTGACCGTACTGCCCTAGAGTAGAAGACCTGACCGTACTGCCCTAGAGTAGAAGACCTGACCGTACTGCCCTAGAGTAGAAGACCTGACCGTACTGCCCTAGAGTAGAAGACCTGACCGTACTGCCCTAGAGTAGAAGACCTGACCGTACTGCCCTAGAGTAGAAGACCTGACCGTACTGCCCTAGAGTAGAAGACCTGACCGTACTGCCCTAGAGTAGAAGACCTGACCGTACTGCCCTAGAGTAGAAGACCTGACCGTACTGCCCTAGAGTAGAAGACCTGACCGTACTGCCCTAGAGTAGAAGACCTGACCGTACTGCCCTAGAGTAGAAGACCTGACCGTACTGCCCTAGAGTAGAAGACCTGACCGTACTGCCCTAGAGTAGAAGACCTGACCGTACTGCCCTAGAGTAGAAGACCTGACCGTACTGCCCTAGAGTAGAAGACCTGACCGTACTGCCCTAGAGTAGAAGACCTGACCGTACTGCCCTAGAGTAGAAGACCTGACCGTACTGCCCTAGAGTAGAAGACCTGACCGTACTGCCCTAGAGTAGAAGACCTGACCGTACTGCCCTAGAGTAGAAGACCTGACCGTACTGCCCTAGAGTAAAAGACCTGACCGTACTGCCCTAGAGTAGAAGACCTGACCGTACTGCCCTAGAGTAGAAGACCTGACCGTACTGCCCTAGAGTAGAAGACCTGACCGTACTGCCCTAGAGTAGAAGACCTGACCGTACTGCCCTAGAGTAGAAGACCTGACCGTACTGCCCTAGAGTAGAAGACCTGACCGTACTGCCCTAGAGTAGAAGACCTGACCGTACTGCCCTAGAGTAAAAGACCTGACCGTACTGCCCTAGAGTAGAAGACCTGACCGTACTGCCCTAGAGTAGAAGACCTGACCGTACTGCCCTAGAGTAGAAGACCTGACCGTACTGCCCTAGAGTAGAAGACCTGACCGTACTGCCCTAGAGTAGAAGACCTGACCGTACTGCCCTAGAGTAGAAGACCTGACCGTACTGCCCTAGAGTAGAAGACCTGACCGTACTGCCCTAGAGTAGAAGACCTGACCATACTGCCCTAGAGTAGAAGACCTGACCGTACTGCCCTAGAGTAGAAGACCTGACCGTACTGCCCTAGAGTAGAAGACCTGACCGTACTGCCCTAGAGTAGAAGACCTGACCATACTGCCCTAGAGTAGAAGACCTGACCGTACTGCCCTAGAGTAGAAGACCTGACCATACTGCCGTGAAGCCAAATGAGGTTTTCCATCAAAATAATAATCTTCGAGGAGAAAGGAAAAGACATCCACTTTTATTAAACTCGGCAGATCTGTTTCCAAACCAATGAATGTCAATTCAACTCGTCGACTGCTAAATCCCATTTGCACATGTGAAATCTTTGCAAAGAAACACTTGGATGAACTTTAAGGCTATTTTCTGGTAATTGTCATTATTATGGGCCAGATGTTAAAACTACAAACCATTATAATTGGTCTATTTGCAGGATTTGTCATTTTGACTTGGTATTTCTATAGGCATAGGGTCTATGATACTAAAATCTGGGTTTCTGATTGGAACTCAACTATTGCTATGGTTTGCTGTTAGGAATTTTATGAATAATGACTAAACAATAATTCAATTATACCAACATTTGCTTAGCTAGATACAGCAGCCAGTTTGTTTTAAGATTTCAACTGAACGATTTAGCAGCTTGTTTAGTTGAAATTGAAGGACTAATTTAGAACTGTGAACATGATCACAATTGATAACTTAAAATGTAATGATTGTTGACAGTATGTGAATGGGAATATGTTATTAGTGGTTTTGAATAGACTCTAATAATGAAACGTTTTAGTCTGCGGGTGAAAGCGAGTGGTGCCCGCTAGGCTCGAGCGGGCTGTAAGTGACACAGTGGGACATTTGGTGCAGAAGAATGGGAGATGATTTTTACAACTTCACCAGTGATTTAAGCAAGAATATATAACAATGATAATTGGTTTCCATTATGTGGAACAGTGTTTCAAGTTAAAGTAGATCCAAGTAAATGTTTTAGTACTGAATATTAAGCTGATAAGACCGCACCAACGTTTTTAAAGGTCCTAGATTTGTTAAACAACAGGTTTTATATTTAGACTAAATGAATGCAACAGGTTTTATATTTAGACTAAATGAATGCAACAGGTTTTATATTTAGACTAAATGAATGCAACAGGTTTTATATTTAGACTAAATGAATGCAACAGGTTTTATATTTAGACTAAATGAATGCAACAGGTTTTATATTTAGACTAAATGAATGCAACAGGTTTTATATTTAGACTAAATGAATGCAACAGGTTTTATATTTAGACTAAATGAATGCAACAGGTTTTATATTTAGACTAAATGAATGCAACAGGTTTTATATTTAGACTAAATGAATGCAACAGGTTTTATATTTAGACTAAATGAATGCAACAGGTTTTATATTTAGACTAAATGAATGCAACAGGTTTTATATTTAGACTAAATGAATGCAACAGGTTTTATATTTAGACTAAATGAATGCAACAGGTTTTATATTTAGACTAAATGAATGCAACAGGTTTTATATTTAGACTAAATGAATGCAACAGGTTTTATATTTAGACTAAATGAATGCAACAGGTTTTATATTTAGACTAAATGAATGCAACAGGTTTTATATTTAGACTAAATGAATGCAACAGGTTTTATATTTAGACTAAATGAATGCAACAGGTTTTATATTTAGACTAAATGAATGCAACAGGTTTTATATTTAGACTAAATGAATGCAACAGGTTGGAAAGATAGGATTACTTGAAAGGTTTTTTTCTAGAAGGTGTTTATTCCACTTAAAAGGGACACTGTATCATCTGATCTGTTTGAATCAGAAATGCCCTAAACTAAACTGTTGTTCTGGTTCTGGCGATAGGGACCCCAGGTGGTATCTAGATGCATGGCAGGGATCATTTGGCCTAGAACAGTGTGAGCCTCAAACCCCCTCTAACCAGTGTGACGTAATGGCAACAATGGCGTTCACTACGGCCCTGTCCTTCACCACTTCTACCATGAGACCTGAGTCAGAGCCAGCAACCCACACAGTATCCAGTTGAAGGTATCAACAGCCTTTTCTCTCATGCCTTTTCTCTCATGCCTTTTCTCTCATGCCTTTTCTCTCATGCCTTTTCTCTCATGCCTTTTCTCTCATGCCTTTTCTCTCAGGAGTGCGACAGGACCACGTGGAGGAGCATGGAGAGAGATCCGTTCTAAACTTCTCTCATGTTGCTGATATACTGGTTAGCAAATGGAAAATACATAAGGTGGTGGCGGTCCAAGTGACACATTGGAATTGGGACATTATCATGGACCATCCACTTTGAACTGTGAAGCTATCTGAAGAAGACAATGAAGAGACGCCAGAAGAATGAAAGGGGGGGTTGGCCAACTGTACCCGTCATTGATTTAGACTTGTCTAAAATTGTATATTTTGGGGTATCAGGTTGATTGTGGAGGTCTACACACTTTATAATGTATAGTCATTTAGACTAAGAATGCATTGAGATACTGATCTGATGAGAAAGTTAATGCTATAATTATAAGAGGAATATATTGTATGTTAATATAAATGTTTGCCTTTTACTGAGGAGTGTCTTCCATCTGGCCACTCTACCATAAAGGCCTGATTGATGGAGTGCTGCAGAGATGGTTGTCCTTCTGGAAGAATCTCCCATTTCCACAGAGGAGCTCTGTCAGACTGACCATCGGGTTCTTGGTCACCTCACTCACCAAGGCCCTTCCTTCTCCCCCGATTGCTCAGTTTGGTCATGCGGCCAGCTTTAGGAAGAGTCTTGGTGATTCCAAACTTCTTCCATTTAAGAATGATGGAGTCCACTGTGTTTTTGGGGACCTTCGATGCTGCAGACGTTTTTTGGTACCGTTCCCCAGATCTGTGCCTCGACACAATCCTGTCTCTGAGCTCTACGGACAATTACTTCAACCTCATAGCTTGATTTTTGCTCTGACATGCATTGTCAACTGTGGGACCTTATCTAGACGGAGGTGTGCCTTTCCCAAATAATGTCCAATCAATTGAATTTACCACAGGTGGACTCCAATCAAGTTGTAGAAACATCTCAAGGATGATAAATGAAAACAAGATGCACCTGAACTCAATTTTGAGACTCATAGCAAAGGGTCTGAATACTTATGTAAATATTATTTTTCACACATTTGCAAACATTTCTAAAAACCTGTTTTTATTTTGTCTTTATGGGGAATTGTGTGTATATTGAAGAGGAAAATATTTTTTTTAATCCATATTAGAAACTGGCTGTAACGTAACAAAATGTGGAACAAGAGAAGCGGTCTGAATACTTTCTGAATGCACTGCATCTATTGTAACTTCTAACCCATCAAAGATAGACCTACAAATACTGCAAATATGCAGACTACAACAGCTCCCACTATCAGATAAAGATATGCATTTGCAAGTGGTGGAATGGTGATTGTAAAGGTGGATGACATGGTGAAGGCTGGGATAGGGGTGGCCGGAATAGAGGAGGATGGGATAGGGCTGGCTGGGGTAGGAGTGGCTAGGATAGGGGTAGCAGTGGTGGCTGGAGTTGAAACAAGAACATCAGAACCTGTATTTGCTCCTGAGTCCACTATATTTTCTTGATTCGATAAATCTGCCCTTTCTCTGATCTCATCCCTGATCTTATCCGTTCCCCATAGAAGATCAGAGAGCTTTTTTTTCATGTCAATTCTTTTTTTTTTCTGATTCAGAACAAAAGGGATCCATAATGGTGTTGTCACTATTTTTAAAGGTACAGGCCACGATTTTAAAAATTTCACAACCGTAGTATTTTCCCAGTCCAGTATTTCCTGGGCCTTCTCGAACATCTCATGGGTGTAGAATTTTTCTTCATTCTCCTCCACCATCTTCTCCATCTTCTTCAGCAGCTGTTTGACCTGAGGGTTGTCAACTCTATTAACGTTATTGAAAAAGTGGTATCTGCCGCCACATTGATCGATGAGAGCCTGGAGCTCTTTACTCTTATTCACAAAGTCCTCAGCTGTTTTCCTCCCCAGCTGATCTTCTCCAGTGAACAGCACCATGGTGTATTTTGAGGCTTCTGCTCCAAAGTTGTCCTGGATCCACTTCACAGTGTTCCTCTCCTCTTCTGTGAACCGCCCCAGTCTGATCACCAGCAGAAAGGCGTGAGGTCCTGGGACTGACATCTCAATACACTTGTCTATTTCTCCTTTCATCTTCACTGCATCCACTGATGTGTCAAAGAGCCCCGGTGTGTCGATGACTTCAATCATCATCCCATCCACCTTTCCTATGTTCTTCTTAGTCTCTGAAGTGACAGACACTGGAGACGCCTCTGCTTTAAACGCATCTTCCATCCCAAGGATTGTGTTTCCTGTTGCACTCTTCCCTGCTCCAGTCTTCCCCACCAGAACTATCCTTAGGTCAGAGTGCAGCCCTGAATCTGTTGAAACACACAGGTTTTAAAATTGTCTTTAAAATTATAACAGTTAGATAAAATATTTAACAAGTTGAACAAGTTGAACAGGGTAGAGACACAGCTTTGTAGATAACAACTAGACCATATACAAGTTGGACAGGGTAGAGACACAGCTTTGTAGATAACAACTAGACCATATACAAGTTGAACAGGGTAGAGACAGCTTTGTAGATAACAACTAGACCATATACAAGTTGAACAGGGTAGAGACAGCTTTGTAGATAACACCTAGACCATATACAAGTTGAACAGGGTAGAGACACAGCTTTGTAGATAACAACTAGACCATATACAAGTTGAACAGGGTAGAGACACAGCTTTGTAGATAACAACTAGACCATATACAAGTTGGACAGGGTAGAGACACAGCTTTGTAGATAACAACTAGACCATATACAAGTTGAACAGGGTAGAGACAGCTTTGTAGATAACAACTAGACCATATACAAGTTGAACAGGGTAGAGACAGCTTTGTAGATAACAACTAGACCATATACAAGTTGAACAGGGTAGAGACACAGCTTTGTAGATAACAACTAGACCATATACAAGTTGGACAGGGTAGAGACACAGCTTTGTAGATAACAACTAGACCATATACAAGTTGAACAGGGTCGAGACACAGCTTTGTAGATAACAACTAGACCATATACAAGTTGGACAGGGTAGAGACACAGCTTTGTAGATAACAACTAGACCATATACAAGTTGGACAGGGTAGAGACACAGCTTTGTAGATAACAACTAGACCATATACAAGTTGGACAGGGTAGAGACACAGCTTTGTAGATAACAACTAGACCATATACAAGTTGGACAGGGTAGAGACACAGCTTTGTAGATAACAACTAGACCATATACAAGTTGAACAGGGTAGAGACAGCTTTGTAGATAACAACTAGACCATATACAAGTTGAACAGGGTAGAGACACAGCTTTGTAGATAACAACTAGACCATATACAAGTTGAACAGGGTAGAGACACAGCTTTGTAGATAACACCTAGACCATATACAAGTTGAACAGGGTAGAGACACAGCTTTGTAGATAACAACTAGACCATATACAAGTTGAACAGGGTAGAGACACAGCTTTGTAGATAACACCTAGACCATATACAAGTTGGACAGGGTAGAGACACAGCTTTGTAGATAACACCTAGACCATATACAAGTTGAACAGGGTAGAGACACAGCTTTGTAGATAACACCTAGACCATATACAAGTTGAACAGGGTAGAGACACAGCTTTGTAGATAACACCTAGACCATATACAAGTTGAACAGGGTAGAGACACAGCTTTGTAGATAACAACTAGACCATATACAAGTTGAACAGGGTAGAGACACAGCTTTGTAGATAACAACTAGACCATATACAAGTTGAACAGGGTAGAGACACAGCTTTGTAGATAACAACTAGACCATATACAAGTTGAACAGGGTAGAGACACAGCTTTGTAGATAACAACTAGACCATATACAAGTTGAACAGGGTAGAGACACAGCTTTGTAGATAACAACTAGACCATATACAAGTTGAACATGGATTTGACTACAGGTGTGACCTGAAATACAATAAACACTGTAGCTGGTGTTGATGGAATGACTCCCTCTGGACTCACAGTCCTTCTCCTCGGGAGATGCATTTCCAGTATGGCTCAATGTAGGCTGTGTGTGTAAAAGTCAGTTTAGCTTACAAAACATTTACTTAGCAATCGCACATCAATGTGATCTGTTGAACTAAAAAAAGGTGATAGTTGTAATATTTGCATAACCCTTGTGATTTAAGGGTATCGATGAGGGTTATTGAATCAGAATCAAATCCTCTGATCTCTTTAACCTCATTAATGATAGAATGTTCATATGTGAAGGTTACTGAAAGGCCAGTATGTTTGGCAATGACACAGATTATAAACCGGCCTCCTTCAATTCTCTCGTCTGCCTCACAGAAACCCAGGTGAAGTTGACTCATGCTAAAGGCTTCACTCTCTTGCCTTTCAAAAGGATGTTTGTGTTGTGGGAGGTACATGTGGGGTTCTTCTTCTTCCCAAATAGCACCCTATTCCCTTTATAGTGCACTAGGGTTCTGGTCAAAAGTAGTGCACTAGGGGCCTGTTAGAAAGTAGTACACTAGGGGCCTGTTAGAAAGTAGTACACTAGGGTCCTGGTAGAAAGTAGTGCACTAGGGGCCTGGTAGAAAGTAGTGCACTAGGGTCCTGGTAGAATGTAGTGCACTATTAAGGGAATAAGGTGCCATTTGTGACTCATGTGCCGATGTCTCTTTAGATAAATATCTTATATTTTTAGAACATGTCCATTGTTATCGAATGGAATGATGATGAACTAGTTCTACATGTTTCCAACCAGGGAAAGAGAAACTGTAGATAATTGCCATGATTAAATCAGTCATGAGATGTTCAGGGGTTATTTCAGGTCAGACTCACTAGATGGTGACGATAGTAGCTGCTATTATTTGTCCTGTTTCACACTTGTACATGTGTTTCTCACATATCCCAACACCCACAGAGAGCTGGGGTCTTTAGACAGGGTCAGACATTATCAACACCCACAGAGAGCTGGGGTCTTTAGATAGGGTCAGACATTATCAACACCCACAGAGAGCTGGGGTCTTTAGACAGGGTCAGACATTATCAACACCCACAGAGAGCTGGAGTCTTTAGACAGGGTCAGACATTATCAACACACACAGAGAGCTGTAGTCTTTAGACAGGGTCAGACATTATCAACACCCACAGAGAGCTGGGGTCTTTAGACAGGGTCAGACATTATCAACACCCACAGAGAGCTGTAGTCTTTAGACAGGGTCAGACATTATCAACACCCACAGAGAGCTGGGGTCTTTAGACAGGGTCAGACATTATCAACACCCACAGAGAGCTGGGGTCTTTAGACAGGGTCAGACATTATCAACACCCACAGAGAGCTGGGGTCTTTAGACAGGGTCAGACATTATCAACACCCACAGAGAGCTGGGGTCTTTAGACAGGGTCAGACATTATCAACCCCCGCAGAGAGCTGGGGTCTTTAGACAGGGTCAGACATTATCAACACCCACAGAGAGCCGGAGTCTTTAGACAGGGTCAGACATTATCAACGGCATCCCTGGAGCAATTGAGGTTAAGTGCCTTGCTCAAGGGCACAATGAAAAGAAAATCAGGTAGCGGTTTATTTAAAAAAATATATATTTATCCTTTATTTATCTAGGTAAGTCAGTTAAAGAACAAATTCTTATTTACAATGACGGCCTACCCCGGCCACCTATTAGACTTAAGGTGAGGACTCAACACCTGACACAAGACTTAATCCAAACGTCATTCTGGGTACACACTGGTTTAATCAATGTTTCTATATCGTTTCAATTCAATTACAACGAACCAACATGGAGAAGACATTGAAATGTTCCAAGTGAAATTACACTGTAGATTTGATGTGCTTTTTACATTTACTGTACTTTTATAAATCTGAAAATACTCTGGATACAATCAGTAACATAAGAATATTATTGTAAATTGGGTTCGGTGCAACAAGACAAAATGACAAGGGTTTGAGTGAGAGGTCTAACAGGTGTTTCCAAGCGGCAACACACCTCTCCAAAATGTGAGAGAAAGCTTATTCCATTGCCAAGCTACATGATAAAATACGATCTTAGTGTTCGGGTTTCACAAGGCAATTCAGAGAAGGAGATCGTCATTTTGGGGCTCATAGAATGGAGTCGAGTTCATTCAGAACACTCTCAAAACTGACATTATAGACAGGTATAAAAGCACAATAGTAGTACTCACTTTGATGATCACTTCTTGCCTTTCTGTTCATCTTCTTCTTTGCGTTTGCACTTGAAATAGCTGCAGTCTGTAGTTTACCAGCTCGTGGGTTTTCTGTAACTCTTGAAATGGCTGCTCTCTATAGTTCGTATTGGCTACTTTACAGGTGTGGCCTGGAGTACAGCATCTTGTTTATATAATATTATGTTATCTTTTTGGCCAGCCTACTTCAACGGGTGTGGCACGAAATCACACAACAAACTAGCGCCCTTCTGAATTTAAGGAAATCACAAATACCATGGATATATTGGAACTAGTGGAAATATGGAGGTTAGTGAGATATACATGGCGGAGGCTCGATCAAGCTCGTCATCTTGACTACTTTCTTATGTCATTCTCGCTGCCACCAAAAGTTAATTGTTGATAGCAGACAGAATGCGGTCGGATCATCACATAATTGGCATAAATATTACTCTTACAGAATTTCCACATGGGCAAGGATATTGGAAATGTAATCAAAGCCTATTGGATGACAACATTTTTTTACCAGGACAGATTGCTTACTTTTCCTGACATAACATCGGTACAGCAGGTCCCCCTATTTGAATGGGACACTTGTAAATGTGCCTTTAGATGCCATGCAATTCAGTACTCATCTCTAAAACAAAAGCAAGGTCAAAATAAATTCTATTAACAAAGGAATTAGAGGGACTCCGAGTACAGACAGCAATAAACCGTAGAGGCACAGAATACATTAGGGGGAGGGGGAAAAGAAATGGCGTAACTTATTCAAGAAAGAGCAAGTGTAATATATTATAAAAAATAAAGCGAACTGAATGGAATGTGGGGGGAAATGCACCAAATTATGTTTTAATCTTCAACATAGAAATGCTACCAAAAATTATTTACTGAAACCTGTTACAAATGAGTCACCCATGACGCACCAAACTATATTTTGGAAGATGACGCAAAGTTCTTTAATTCAGTCACCATCTTCATTGCTGAACTGGTATCCAGGCCTGGTATTCATTGGAATATCTCAACACCCACAGAGAGCTAGAGTCTTTAGTCAGGGTCAGACATGATCAATGACATCCCTGAAGCCATTGAGGTGAAGTGCCTTGCTCAAGGGCACACAGACAAATGTTTCACCTTGTCTGCTCCTGGAGTTGAACTAGCGACCTTACGAATCCCAGCCTGTGTGTGTCGATACAGTATTGGATTGAATCCCAGCCTATGTGTCTATACAGTATTGGATTGAATCCCAGCCTGTGTGTGTCTGTCTATACAGTATTGGATTGAATCCCAGCCTATGTGTATTGGATTGAATCCCAGCCTATGTGTGTCTATACAGTATTGGATTGAATCTCAGCATATGTGTGTCTATACAGTATTGGATTGAATCCCAGCATATGTGTGTCTATACAGTATTGGATTGAATCCCAGCCTGTGTGTGTCTATACAGTATTGGATTGAATCTCAGCATATGTGTGTCTATACAGTATTGGATTGAATCCCAGCCTGTGTGTGTCTATACAGTATTGGATTGAATCCCAGCCTGTGTGTGTCTATACAGTATTGGATTGAATCCCAGCCTATGTGTGTCTATACAGTATTGGATTGAATCCCAGCCTATGTGTGTCTATACAGTATTGGATTGAATCCCAGCCTGTGTGTCTATACAGTATTGGATTGAATCCCAGCCTGTGTGTCTATACAGTATTGGATTGAATCTCAGCCTATATGTGTCTATACAGTATTGGATTGAATCCCAGCCTGTGTGTCTATACAGTATTGGATTGAATCCCAGCCTATGTGTGTCTATACAGTATTGGATTGAATCTCAGCCTATATGTGTCTATACAGTATTGGATTGAATCCCAGCCTATGTGTCTATACAGTATTGGATTGAATCTCAGCCTATATGTGTCTATACAGTATTGGATTGAATCCCAGCCTGTGTGTCTATACAGTATTGGATTGAATCCCAGCCTATGTGTGTCTATACAGTATTGGATTGAATCCCAGCCTATGTGTCTATACAGTATTGGATTGAATCTCAGCCTATATGTGTCTATACAGTATTGGATTGAATCTCAGCATATGTGTGTCTATACAGTATTGGATTGAATCCCAGCATATGTGTGTCTATACAGTTGACCATAATTTCTCATGTTGATATTGGAGTCTCTTCTAGTTCTAAAGCACAGTTGTGTTCTAATACAGTATAATGGAACCCTTCTACTTTCAAATTAATAGACTTCTATATTTATACAATATATAATCCCTCCATATCCCTTTCAGTAGGTCAACGATACAAAATCCCTCTTTGTAATTGTTAAAGTAATGTTCTTGTCCCAGAAATACAGTAATGAAGTACAGTAGAAATACAGTAATAAGGTACAGCATAAATACAGTAATGAGGTACAGCAGAAATACAGTAATGAAGTACAGTAGAAATACAGTAATAAGGTACAGCAGAAATACAGTAATGAAGTACAGTAGAAATACAGTAATGAGGTACAGTATGAATACAGTTGTGACGTACAGTACATTAAAACATTACTCACTGTGTTAATCATGTGGTGTTTCACACTAAGTGTTTAACACTAGAGGGAGAACACACACCAGGGAGGGGAGGTAGAGAGAGAACACACACCAGGGAGGGAGGGTAGAGGGAGAACACAGACCAGGGAGGGAGGGTAGAGAGAGGCTAGAGGGAGAACACACACCAGGGAGGGAGGGTAGAGAGAGAACACACACCAGGGAGGGAGGTAGAGAGAGAACACACACCAGGGAGGGAGGGTAGAGGGAGAACACAGACCAGGGAGGGAGGGTAGAGAGAGAACACAGACCAGGGAGGGAAGGTAGAGAGAGAACACACACCAGGGAGGGAGGGTAGAGGGAGAACACAGACCAGGGAGGGAGGGTAGAGAGAGAACACAGACCAGGGAGGGAAGGTAGAGAGAGAACACACACCAGGGAGGGAGGGTAGAGGGAGAACACAGACCAGGGAGGGAGGGTAGAGAGAGGCTAGAGGGAGAACACAGACCAGGGAGGGAGGGTAGAGAGAGGCTAGAGGGAGAACACACACCAGGGAGGGAGGGTAGAGAGAGAACACACACCAGGGAGGGGAGGTAGAGAGAGAACACACACCAGGGAGGGAGGGTAGAGGGAGAACACAGACCAGGGAGGGAGGGTAGAGAGAGAACACAGACCAGGGAGGGAAGGTAGAGAGAGAACACACACCAGGGAGGGAGGGTAGAGGGAGAACACAGACCAGGGAGGGAGGGTAGAGAGAGAACACAGACCAGGGAGGGAAGGTAGAGAGAGAACACACACCAGGGAGGGAGGGTAGAGGGAGAACACAGACCAGGGAGGGAGGGTAGAGAGAGAACACAGACCAGGGAGGGAGGGTAGAGAGAGAACACAGACCAGGGAGGGAGGGTAGAGAGAGAACACAGACCAGGGAGGGAAGGTAGAGAGAGAACACACACCAGGGAGGGAGGGTAGAGGGAGAACACAGACCAGGGAGGGAAGGTAGAGAGAGAACACAGACCAGGGAGGGAGGGTAGAGAGAGAACACAGACCAGGGAGGGAGGGTAGAGGGAGAACACAGACCAGGGAGGGAGGGTAGAGAGAGAACACAGACCAGGGAGGGAAGGTAGAGAGAGAACACAGACCAGGGAGGGAGGGTAGAGAGAGAACACACACCAGGGAGGGAAGGTAGAGAGAGAACACAGACCAGGGAGGGAGGGTAGAGAGAGGCTAGAGGGAGAACACAGACCAGGGAGGGACGGTAGAGAGAGGCTAGAGGGAGAACACAGACCAGGGAGGGAGGGTAGAGAGAGAACACACACCAGGGAGGGAGGGTAGAGAGAGAACACAGACCAGGGAGGGAGGGTAGAGAGAGAACACAGACCAGGGAGGGAAGGTAGAGAGAGAACACAGACCAGGGAGGGAGGGTAGAGAGAGGCTAGAGGGAGAACACAGACCAGGGAGGGACGGTAGAGAGAGGCTAGAGGGAGAACACAGACCAGGGAGGGAGGGTAGAGAGAGAACACACACCAGGGAGGGAGGGTAGAGAGAGAACACAGACCAGGGAGGGAGGGTAGAGAGAGAACACAGACCAGGGAGGGAGGGTAGAGGGAGAACACAGACCAGGGAGGGAGGGTAGAGGGAGAACACAGACCAGGGAGGGAGGGTAGAGAGAGAACACAGACCAGGGAGGGAGGGTAGAGAGAGGCTAGAGGGAGAACACAGACCAGGGAGGGAAGGTAGAGAGAGAACACAGACCAGGGAGGGAGGGTAGAGAGAGGCTAGAGGGAGAACACACACCAGGGAGGGAGGGTAGAGAGAGAACACAGACCAGGGAGGGAAGGTAGAGAGAGAACACAGACCAGGGAGGGAGGGTAGAGAGAGGCTAGAGGGAGAACACACACCAGGGAGGGAAGGTAGAGAGAGGCTAGAGGGAGAACACAGACCAGGGAGGGAGGGTAGAGAGAGAACACAGACCAGGGAGGGAGGGTAGAGAGAGGCTAGAGGGAGAACACAGACCAGGGAGGGAGGGTAGAGAGAGCCTAGAGGGAGAACACAGACCAGGGAGGGGGGGTAGAGAGAGGCTAGAGGGAGAACACAGACCAGGGAGGGAAGGTAGAGAGAGGCTAGAGGGAGAACACAGACCAGGGAGGGAGGGTAGAGAGAGAACACAGACCAGTGAGGGAGGGTAGATACATCAATACTGTAGATTTACTGTACCAGAAACCTAGAATGTCTTTACCCTTTGTAACTTATTATCTCTGAGTTAATGAAACATGATTTCAGATGTTTTCTGTCTGTTTGTTTTTGTTGAGTTATAAATGTCATCCTACAGTATGTTATTATCCCTGAGCCTCTGAATAATAAACATGTTAAATAACTGATCATATTAGAAAGTGATGAACAATCAAACAATAATGGTTGTCATTATACAGTATTAATATATTCTACTGCTACAAACAATGATGGTTGTCATTATACAGTATTAATATAATCTACTGCTACAAACAATGATGGTTGTCATTATACAGTATTAATATAATCTACTGCTACAAACAATGATGGTTGTCATTATACAGTATTAATATATTCTACTTCTACAAACAATGATGGATGTCATTATACAGTATTAATATATTCTACTTCTACAAACAATGATGGTTGTCATTATACAGTATTAATATATTCTACTTCTACAAACAATGATGGTTGTCATTATACAGTATTAATATATTCTACTTCTACAAACAATGATGGTTGTCATTATACAGTATTAATATAATCTACTGCTACAAACAATGATGGTTGTCATTATACAGTATTAATATATTCTACTTCTACAA
The DNA here is from genome assembly GCF_023373465.1 of Oncorhynchus keta. Taxonomy (NCBI): domain Eukaryota; kingdom Metazoa; phylum Chordata; class Actinopteri; order Salmoniformes; family Salmonidae; genus Oncorhynchus; species Oncorhynchus keta. The sequence goes on along the minus strand of NW_026289809.1, from coordinate 20,311 downwards.
ACAATGATGGATGTCATTATACAGTATTAATATATTCTACTTCTACAAACAATGATGGTTGTCATTATACAGTATTAATATATTCTACTTCTACAAACAATGATGGTTGTCATTATACAGTATTAATATATTCTACTTCTACAAACAATGATGGTTGTCATTATACAGTATTAATATAATCTACTTCTACAAACAATGATGGTTGTCATTATACAGTATTAATATATTCTACTGCTACAAACAATGATGGTTGTCATTGTACAGTATTAATATAATCTACTGCTACAAACAATGATGGTTGTCATTATACAGTATTAATATATTCTACTGCTACAAACAATGATGGTTGTCATTGTACAGTATTAATATAATCTACTGCTACAAACAATGATGGTTGTCATTATACAGTATCAATATATTCTACTGCTACAAACAATGATGGTTGTCATTATACAGTATCAATATATTCTACTGCTACAAACAATGATGGTTGTCATTATACAGTATTAATATATTCTACTGCTACAAACAATGATGGTTGTCATTATACAGTATTAATATATTCTACTGCTACAAACAATGATGGTTGTCATTGTACAGTATTAATATAATCTACTGCTACAAACAATGATGGTTGTCATTATACAGTATCAATATATTCTACTGCTACAAACAATGATGGTTGTCATTATACAGTATTAATATATTCTACTTCTACAAACAATGATGGTTGTCATTATACAGTATTAATATATTCTACTGCTACAAACAATGATGGTTGTCATTATACAGTATTAATATATTCTACTGCTACAAACAATGATGGTTGTCATTGTACAGTATTAATATAATCTACTGCTACAAACAATGATGGTTGTCATTATACAGTATCAATATATTCTACTGCTACAAACAATGATGGTTGTCATTATACAGTATTAATATATTCTACTTCTACAAACAATGATGGTTGTCATTGTACAGTATCAATATATTCTACTGCTACAAACAATGATGGTTGTCATTATACAGTATTAATATATTCTACTGCTACAAACAATGATGGTTGTCATTGTACAGTATTAATATATTCTACTGCTACAAACAATGATGGTTGTCATTATACAGTATTAATATATTCTACTGCTACAAACAATGATGGTTGTCATTGTACAGTATTAATATATTCTACTGCTACAAACAATGATGGTTGTCATTGTACAGTATTAATATATTCTACTGCTACAAACAATGATGGTTGTCATTGTACAGTATTAATATATTCTACTGCTACAAACAATGATGGTTGTCATTATACAGTATTAATATAATCTACTGCTACTACTTGACATTAAGATGAGGAAGAGAGTGGTACTTCACACTGCCACCTCTTCCTCATTTAATCGGAATCGTCTAAATGTTCAGCTAATTCATTTGCAAATACAGCAGCTCCAACTGGAATTGCTAATGGTCCTGCTACCACCGCTGTGAAAACAGTTGCTAACATTCCCAATAAGCCATTTGACGACGACTTCCTCGTCCTCTGCTGTCTCTTCCTCTCCTCCTCTCTCGCCTTTGCTACCTGTTTTCTGATCTCCTCCTCATGTTTCTTCTTGTCCTCCTGTCTCTTCCTCTCCTCCTCTCTCACCTTCTCTACCCGTTTTCTGATCTCCTCCTCTTGTTTCTTCTTGTCCTCCTGTCTCTTCCTCTCCTCCTCTCTCGCCTTCTCTTCTCGTTTTCTGATCTCCTCCTCTTGTTTCTTCTTCGCCTCCTCCTCTCTCTCCTTCTTCTCCTGTCTCTTCCTCTCCTCCTCCTCTTCGATCTTCCTCTGGGCCTCCTGGTACATCTCATTGGTGTAGTGTTGTCCTCCATTCTTCATCACCATCTCATCTATCTTCTTCAGCAGCTCTGGGACCTGAGTGTTGTCATTCTTCTTTTTATTATTGAAGACATGATTTCTGCCCTTAAAGACCTTGATGAGTTTCATAAGCTCCTCACTCTCACTCAGAAAGTCCACCATTGATTTGCCCTCCAGCTGGTCTCCTCCGGTGAACAGAATGATGATGTACTTTGATGCTTCTTCTCCAAAGTTCTCCTGGATCCACTTCACAGTGTTCCTCTCCTCCTCTGTGAACCTCCCCAGTCTGATCACCAGCAGGAAGGCGTGAGGTCCTGGGACTGACATGTAGATGGCCTTTTCTATCTCACTTTTCATCTCTTCTTGAGACATTGTTGTGTCATAGAGCCCCGGGGTGTCGATGACATCAATCTTCCTCCCATCCACCACCCCACTCTGTTTCTCACAGTGAACAGTGACAGACTCAGGGGAGAAGTCTACTTTAAACCCCTCCCTCCTCAGGATGGTGTTTCCTGTTGAACTCTTCCCTGATCCAGTCTTCCCCACCAGAACTATCCTCAGGTCAGAGGGATGCCCTGAATCTGTGAAAACAGACAAGAAGTGCTTGAGTTGATAGTGATTGTCTTGATGAAAACCTAATGAAATGTGTGTGTCAGGCTCTAACCGTGCAGAGTACAAGCCCCATTGTCCTTCCTGTCTCTAAAGCACCCTGTTGGGTGGTGGTATAATTTCCCCCATAATATTATTTGTTACACTTGTTCAGAACCCACTGCTAGCAAGTTGTCGTCCAGTTCATCACCCCCCACCCCATCCGTTGGTTGAGCCTGTTTCCCAGTCTGGCCTGTAAGGAGACGCCCAGCTTGAAAGACCTTAACACTTATTTAACACTTGATAATACTTGATTTAGCCTACATCATCCATATTCAGTCTGATTGGCTGATTGGAGCAGAGAGAGAGAGAGAGAGAGAGAGAGAGAGAGAGAGAGAGAGAGAGAGAGAGAGAGAGAGAGAGGAAGAAAATACTTCAGTCTGGTTGGCTGAGAGAGAGAGAGAGAGAGAGAGAGAGAGAGAGAGAGAGAGAGAGAGAGAGAGAGAGAGAGAGAGAGAGAGAGGAAGAAAATACTTCAGTCTGATTGGCTGATAGGAGCAGAGAGGATAAGAAAAAACTAAGGTAAATTACAATCAGTAAAATGAATAAAGTTAACTAGCAGATGAACATCAATCATCAACATCAATGATCAGCTGATAACCCCCCTTCTTTTCCCCATGTCAATCATGTCTTTATGAGGCGCTGAACTAGTTTGTAATGATGAGTGTGTTGTATACATAAATAGGCCTATTTAAAAATTTACTTTACAGAGGCATTTGGTATTTTCTAGATTTTGCCCTATTTTTAATATTTTGAGCACCTGCCCCCTGCTGTGTGTGTGTGTGTGTGTGTGTGTGTGTGTGTGTGTGTGTGTGTGTGTGTGTGTGTGTGTGTGTGTGTGTGTGTGTGTGTACCTTGGCATTGAACAGTGAAGGCTTGCAGACAGAGTGTCAACAGTAACAGAATCTTCAGAGTCCCTCCTCTTCTTCGTCCCATATCTGTTACAGTGACCAATCAAAAACATGGAATTAGATGATGATCTCATTACAAATAACAAAGTCCACAAACTAAATTAGAATTTCTTCTCAGCTATTTCACTGTCAAACAATGTAAACCAGGGGCATAAAACTCATGGAGGCCTAATGTCTGCAGGGTTTTGGTTTTTCCTTTCAATTAAGACCTAGACAACCAGATGAGGACAGTTCCTTACTAATTAAGGACTTTACTTCATCAATCAAGTACAAGGAAAGAGGGAAACCCTGTAGACCAGGGCAGCCCAACCCTCTTCCTGGAGATCTACTGCCCTGTAGGTTTTCAGTCCAACCCTAATTCAGCATCTCCAGGAAGAGGTTTGAACTGGAAACCAACAGGACAGTAGATCTACAGGAAGAGGATGAAACTGGAAACCGACAGGACAGTAGATCTCCAGGAAGAGGGTTGAACTGGAAACCGACAGGACAGTAGATCTCCAGGAAGAGGGTTGAACTGGAAACCGACAGGACAGTAGATCTCCAGGAAGAGGGTTGGACTGGAAACCAACAAGACAGTAGATCTCCAGGAAGAGGGTTGGACTGGAAACCAACAGGACAGTAGATCTTCAGGAAGAGGGTTGGACTGGAAACCAACAGGACAGTAGATCTCCAGGAAGAGGGTTGAACTGGAAACCAACAGGACAGTAGATCTCCAGGAAAAGGGTTGGACTGTAAACCAACAGGACAGTAGATCTCCAGGAAGAGGGTTGGACTGTAAACCAACAGGACAGTAGATCTCCAGGAAGAGGGTTGGACTGTAAACCAACAGGACAGTAGATCTCCAGGAAGAGGGTTGGACTGTAAACCAACAGGACAGTAGATCTCCAGGAAGAGGGTTGGACTGGAAACCAACAGGACAGTAGATCTCCAGGAAGAGGGTTGAACTGGAAACCAACAGGACAGTAGATCTCCAGGAAGAGGGTTGGACTGGAAACCAACAGGACAGTAGATCTCCAGGAAGAGGGTTGGACTGGAAACCAACAGGACAGTAGATCTCAAGGAAGAGGGTTGGACTGGAAAACAACAGGACAGTAGATCTCCAGGAAGAGGGTTGGACTGGAAACCAACAGGACAGTAGATCTCCAGGAAGAGGGTTGGACTGGAAACCAACAGGACAGTAGATCTCCAGGAAGAGGGTTGGACTGGAAACCAACAGGACAGTAGATCTCCAGGAAGAGGGTTGGACTGGAAACCAACAGGACAGTAGATCTCCAGGAAGAGGGTTGGACTGGAAACCAACAGGACAGTAGATCTCCAGGAAGAGGGTTGAACTGGAAACCAACAGGACAGTAGATCTCCAGGAAGAGGGTTGGACTGGAAACCAACAGGACAGTATATCTCCAGGAAGAGGGTTGGACTGGAAACCAACAGGACAGTAGATCTCCAGGAAGAGGGTTGAACTGGAAACCAACAGGACAGTAGATCTCCAGGAAGAGGGTTGGACTGGAAACCAACAGGACAGTAGATCTCCAGGAAGAGGGTTGGACTGGAAACCAACAGGACAGTAGATCTCCAGGAAGAGGGTTGAACTGGAAACCAACAGGACAGTAGATCTCCAGGAAGAGGGTTGAACTGGAAACCAACAGGACAGTAGATCTCCAGAAAGAGGGTTGGACTGCCCTGCTGTAGACACTCAGCCCTACGTGGAATGAGATACCTGTGAGATACCTTTTTTATACCTATAAAAAAGAGTAATCCCCAAAAATACAATAATAGTAACTATAATTGAGTAATGCTATGTGGTATAACTGAAGTACATTCCCGAACAATGTCATTGTACAAAAAAATGTATGTTTCTGGCTCCAACAGTGCAGTAAAATGTCACGCAAAACACAATGCCAATACACAAGTCACCAAAAGAAGATATCAAGAAATGACAGAACTCATATCTAAGGTAGGAACCTCTTTGGGACGAATCGCGCCTATTATCAACGGGTTATCAATGTAATTAGTCCAGAACAAATATTTTTGGAATCATACCCATGTTTTATGGTCTGATATACCACCAATCAGCATTCAGGGCTCGAACCACCTAGTTTATAAGAGTTTATATAGTTTGAAAGAACACACACAGGTGTCTATGGATGGTTCATGGAAGAGAGGATGGATGGTTGTGGTTTGATTTGGACAGTTGTGGTTTGATTTCATTGGTCGATTTACAAATAGAAATGGTACAATTAAAAATGATCTCTCTACTGGTACCATGAGGACAGCTGCCTCCCTCATCTCTCTCTACTGGTACCATGAGGACAGCTGTCTCCCTCATCTCTCTCTACTGGTACCATGAGGACAGCTGCCTCCCTCATCTCTCTCTACTGGTACCATGAGGACAGCTGCCTCCCTCATCTCTCTCTACTGGTACCATGAGGACAGCTGCCTCCCTCATCTCTCTCTACTGGTACCATGAGGACAGCTGCCTCCCTCATCTCTCTCTACTGGTACCATGAGGACAGCTGCCTCCCTCATCTCTCTCTACTGGTACCATGAGGACAGCTGCCTCCCTCATCTCTCTCTACTGGTACCATGAGGACAGCTGTCTCCCTCATCATTCTCTACTGGTACCATGAGGACAGCTGTCTCCCTCATCTCTCTCTACTGGTACCATGAGGACAACTGCCTCCCTCATCTCTCTCTACTGGTACCATGAGGACAGCTGTCTCCCTCATCTCTCTCTACTGGTACCATGAGGACAGCTGCCTCCCTCATCTCTCTCTACTGGTACCATGAGGACAACTGCCTCCCTAATCTCTCTCTACTGGTACCATGAGGACAGCTGTCTCCCTCATCATTCTCTACTGGTACCATGAGGACAACTGCCTCCCTCATCTCTCTACTGGTACCATGAGGACAGCTGTCTCCCTCATCATTCTCTACTGGTACCATGAGGACAGCTGTCTCCCTCATCATTCTCTACTGGTACCATGAGGACAGCTGTCTCCCTCATCTCTCTCTACTGAAACCATGACGACATCTGTCTCAATCAACTCTCTACTGGTACCATGAAGACAGCTGTCTCCCTCATCTCTCTCTACTGGTACCATGAGGACAGCTGCCTCCCTCATCTCTCTACTGGTACCATGAGGACAGCTGCCTCCCTCATCTCTCTCTACTGGTACCATGAGGACAGCTGCCTCCCTCATCTCTCTCTACTGGTACCATGAGGACAGCTCAAATGGAAACTTAATCCCATAATGATCTTATAGTAGAACAGTCAACTTGGAAAAAGTGCTGGGATTTATTTCTGCTTATTACGACTGTCATCAATGCCAGATAAAATGCCCTCATACCTGCAACAGCTGGAACTGGATCAGCTGCCATTTAATAAATACTGTCTGACTGGACCACTGAGACCTGCTTCCCTTATGTTAATACAACAACTACAGGGTGGCAGGTAGCCTGGTGGTTAGAGTGTTGGGACTGGACCACTGAGACCTGCTTCCCTTATGTTAATACAACAACTACAGGGTGGCAGGTAGCCTGGTGGTTAGAGTGTTGGGACTGGACCACTGAGACCTGCTTCCCTTATGTTAATACAACAACTACAGGACGGCAGGTAGCCTGGTGGTTAGAGTGTTGGAACTGGACCACTGAGACCTGCTTCCCTTATGTTAATACAACAACTACAGGACGGCAGGTAGCCTGGTGGTTAGAGTGTTGGGACTGGACCACTGAGACCTGCTTCCCTTATGTTAATACAACAACTACAGGACGGCAGGTAGCCTGGTGGTTAGAGTGTTGGGACTGGACCACTGAGACCTGCTTCCCTTATGTTAATACAACAACTACAGGGTGGCAGGTAGCCTGGTGGTTAGAGTGTTGGGACAGTAACCTGAAGTTTGATACACTCTTAGAAAGAAAGGTGCAATCTAGAACAGGGGTGTCAAACTCATTTCGCATCGTGGGCCACATACGGCCTAGGGAGATGTCAAGTGGGCCGGACCATTAAAATTATACCATACTCTGCTATAAATAACCAAAATATCATGTCTTTCCTTTGTTTTGGTGTAAAGAAGCACAAGAACATTAGGAAAATATTGAAATTTAATGAACTATCCTTTTACAAAACATTTCATGAAACACCTCATATTTCCTTAGACAAATGTGCAATTTACTTTTATCATTCACAAATATGCATTGCAACTGATCCCACTGATTGTACAAAGGCACAAAACTTTAATTGGTACTGAAAAATATAGTAATGCACTTTAAGATTAAATGAGACTTTTAAAGAAAGGAATTTTTAAACCACTTACACATACGCATATAAAATCTAAATGTAATCCCTGCGTACACCTTACAAACTAAGGAGAGTGATTTTAAATGTGTAATGAAGAAAGTGTTCGCCTGTCCTGTAAATCTGTAAACTTCATACATGAAACATACATACACATACAATACATACTGAAAATTTATGGAGTTGTATGAACAGTAGAATTCCATCACACAACTTTTGTTTTGAAGCTGCTGACTAACATTAAAGTGCACATTTTTTAAATCACCACAGTAAGGATTCATCTTCACAGAGCTGTATTCTTTCAATGCAAACAGTATCTAAGGCAGCATTTTAAAGGTGTTAGATAAAGGTGTTCTAGATTCTAGAACCTTAAAGGGTTCTTAGGCTGTCCCCATAGGAGAACCCTTTTAGGTTTCAGGTAGAACCCTTTCCACATATGGTTCTGTATGGAACCCAAAAGGGTTCTATCTAGAACCAAAAGGGTTCTGCTACGTGGACAACCAAAAAAACCTTATGGAACCCTTATTTCTTAGAGTGTAGTCCTAATCCCCGAGCCGACAAGGTGAAGCAAGGCAGTTAACCCCACCACAACAACTGCTCCCCAGGTGCCCAATGTGACACGTACTCAGAGGGGTCAGGTTAAAAGTGTTTCGGTTCGACCTTGTGTGTAATTTATGATTAAAATATATATATTTTTGAATCAGTGATATAGGGAAGTTGTATCATTAATGCCATATTGTGGTCTAGTCATTTCATCTCAGTAAGGACAGACATGGGAACGACAAGTTCTCTCATCATTTATTTTCTTTACAGTAAAAGTTGTGTTTGTAAAAGTCCCTTTGTTATTGTTTCCATGGCGATGCTATGACATCTTTATGGTGCTGCTGCTGGAAATGTGTTCATTTGTAAAATACATTTGTGAATAAAAGTTCTTACCGTCTTTCTTCTCTTCTTCCTGGATGTTCTTAGAAAAGCTGTTCTGTAGTTCATCAGCTCCAGTCCTCAATGAAACTCTGGTTAGTTGGAGGAGAAGACAAAGAATGATCTCAGATCCAACTCTTCTGTTGGCTTCAAACTAATGACTACACCCTCTGCTGCTGTTTTACCAGAACAGAGACGTTTCAGGAAACGTGTGTGTGTGTGTGTGTGTGTGTGTGTGTGTGTGTGTGTGTGTGTGTGTGTGTGTGTGTGTGTGTGTGTGTGTGTGTGTGTGTGTGTGTGTGTGTGTGTGTGTGTGTGTGTGTGTGTGTGTGTGTGTGTGTGTGTGTGTGTGTGTGTGTGTGTGTGTGTGTGTGTGTGTGTGTGTGTTTTTTAAGGCTTTCAGCTTAGTCATAGGGTCTCAGAAAACAGGATATGGTACTATCAGAACAGGCATTCTGGGGGCATTTCAGAGAAACATGTGTATGTGCAATTGTGTAGGTGTGCCTGTTACTATGGAGGCAAAGTATGTGCCAAAAGGACACATTTTAAATGAAAAGTGGACACGTGTCATAAACCAGTAGGCTGCTTTGCTGTTAAGAGTTTGTTTGGCCCGCCTTACCCTTGAGAGTTCACTCTCTATCGCTGGTCAGTGTTTTTCCTCATAAAATCTGACTTGAACCCTAACTCTAACCTTGATCCAACCTTAACCAAACTCCTAAGGCCTTTTTTTTTGTTTTCATGAATTTTTACAATGTAGCCACATTTGGAATTTGCAGCTGGCCCTATCTAGCAGAAATTCAACGCCTCTCCCTCCCTCTTTCCCTCCTCCCACTCTCTCCTGTCCTGTCCTCTCCTCTTCTCATCTCATATTTTATTCTTTCTCCATTTCCCCTCCTTCTCCTATACATATCATCTCTCCATCTCTCCTCTCTTTAGTGTGTACTGTGGGTATCTCTCCTCTATATCCATCCTCTCTCCATCTCTCTTCTCTTTAGTGTGTACTGTGGGTATCTCTCCTCTATATCCATCCTCTCTCCATCTCTCTTCTCTTTAGTGTGTACTGTGGGTATCTCTCCTCTATATCCATCCTCTCCATCTCTCCTCTCTTTAGTGTGTACTGTGGGTATCTCTCCTCTATATCCATCCTCTCGCCATCTCTCCTCTCTTTAGTGTGTACTGTGGGTATCTCTCCTCTACATCCATCCTCTCGCCATCTCTCCTCTCTTAGTGTGTACTGTGGGTATCTCTCATGTATATCCATCCTCTCTCCATCTCTCCTCTCTTAGTGTGTACTGTGGGTATCTCTCATGTATATCCATCCTCTCTCCATCTCTCCTCTCTTAGTGTGTACTGTGGGTATCTCTCATGTATATCCATCCTCTCTCCATCTCTCCTCTCTTAGTGTCTACTGTGGGTATCTCTCCTCTATATCCATCCTCTCTCCATCTCTCCTCTCTTAGTGTCTACTGTGGGTATCTCTCCTCTATATCCATCCTCTCTCCATCTCTACTCCTGTCCTTATCTCAGTTGTAATCTGTTCACTGCCCATGTGAACCACTGCCCTGATTGCAATGTTGAGTAACATACACCTACCTTACTTTCACTCTCAACACCTTGCCTTGCGTGGCAGCAAGGCTTTTGTCCATACACACATGCACGTACACACAAACACACATGCACGTACACACAAACACACATGCACGTACACACAAACACACATGCACGCACACTAACACAGACTCATACAAACACATACACTCACAAAGAAAGGGCTATGTCCCAGGTCAGGGTTAGATCCCTGTAATGGTAGTCTGTCAGTATCAGAGGCATGATGGTCAGAGGCATGAGGGTCAGAGTCATGAGGGTCAGAGTCATGAGGGTCAGAGTCATGAGGGTCAGAGATATGAGGGTCAGAGTCATGAGGGTCAGAGACATGAGGGTCAGAGTCATGAGGGTCAGAGTCATGAGGGTCAGAGATATGAGGGTCAGAGTCATGAGGGTCAGAGTAAATGAGGGTCAGAGGCATGAGGGTCAGAGGCATGATGGTCAGAGGCATGAGGGTCAGAGGCATGAGGGTCAGAGTCATAAGGGTCAGAGGCATGAGGGTCAGAGAAATGAGGGTCAGAGGCATGAGGGTCAGAGGCATGAGGGTCAGAGATATGCGGGTCAGAGGCATGAGGGTCAGAGTCATGAGGGTCAGAGTACATGATGGTCAGAGGCATGAGGGTCAGAGACATGAGGGTCAGAAAGGGTGAATGTATTGAGAGGGCAAAGAGATTACAGTGAATATATCTCATACATTTACTGTTGAGTATGTTCAGTTAACCCCACAAAGTGAAAGTTGAAAAACTAACGTACTCTGAGCTAACTTTGCCCCTTCCCCCTCTTCCTCTTGAAAGTATCACAAAGACAAACAGGAAACTCAGTGAGTCACAAGGCTGTGCTAAAAACATCACAATAACAAATCATGTGGTTTAATGTAGATAGTTTATTTATCTTGTTTTCTATGTAGAATGTGGGCTAGTTGTCTATAGTTGTCTATATCATGAATGTGGGCTAGTTGTCCATAGTTGTCTATATCATGAATGTGGGCTAGTTGTCCATAGTTGTCTATATCATGAATGTGGGCTAGTTGGCTAGTTGTCTATATCATGAATGTGGGCTCGTTGTCCATAGTTGCCTATATCATGAATGTGGGCTAGTTGTCTAGTTGTCTATATCATGAATGTGGGCTAGTTGGCTAGTTGTCTATATCATGAATGTGGGCTCGTTGTCCATAGTTGCCTATATCATGAATGTGGGCTAGTTGGCTAGTTGTCTATATCATGAATGTGGGCTAGTTGGCTAGTTGTCTATATCATGAATGTGGGCTAGTTGTCCATAGTTGTCTATATCATGAATGTGGGCTAGTTGTCCATAGTTGTCTATATCATGAATGTGGGCTAGTTGGCTAGTTGTCTATATCATGAATGTGGGCTAGTTGGCTAGTTGTCTATATCATGAATGTGGGCTAGTTGTCCATAGTTGTCTATATCATGAATGTGGGCTAGTTGTCCATAGTTGTCTATATCATGAATGTGGGCTAGTTGGCTAGTTGTCTATATCATGAATGTGGGCTAGTTGTCCATAGTTGTCTATATCATGAATGTGGGCTAGTTGTCCATAGTTGTCTATATCATGAATGTGGGCTAGTTGTCTATAGTTGTCTATATCATTAATGTGGGCTAGTTGTCTAGTTGTCTATATCATGAATGTGGGCTAGTTTTCCATAGTTGTCTATATCATGAATGTGGGCTAGTTGTCCATAGTTGTCTATATCATGAATGTGGGCTCGTTGTCCATAGTTGTCTATATCATGAATGTGGGCTAGTTGTCTAGTTGTCTATATCATGAATGTGGGCTAGTTGTCCATAGTTGTCTATATCATGAATGTGGGCTCGTTGTCCATAGTTGTCTATATCATGAATGTGGGCTCGTTGTCCATAGTTGTCTATATCATGAATGTGGGCTAGTTGTCCATAGTTGTCTATATCATGAATGTGGGCTAGTTGGCTAGTTGTCTATATCATGAATGTGGGCTAGTTGTCCATAGTTGTCTATATCATGAATGTGGGCTAGTTGGCTAGTTGTCTATATCATGAATGTGGGCTAGTTGTCCATAGTTGTCTATATCATGAATGTGGGCTAGTTGGCTAGTTGTCTATATCATGAATGTGGGCTAGTTGTCTAGTTGTCTATATCATTAATGTGGGCTAGTTGTCTAGTTGTCATTATCAAGCAAAATGAGCAGGGACATACAGTCAAATATAACATGAGAAGTAACCCAGGATAGTATGGTTGTTATGAAGGACACGTTAGTATGGTTGTTATCAAGGACAGGTTTGTCCCACATTGTGTAGTTGTATATTGTCCCACATTGTGTAGTTGTATATTGTCCCACATTGTGTAGTTGTATATTGTCCCACATTGTGTAGTTGTATATTGTCCCACGTAACGAGTCAGTCAGTCTGTCTATACCAGAGAAGCTGTGTGTCCGAGTGATTGTGCCGTTTCTAAAGCCGACCTCTGTGAGAGGGGTCACAGGCAGACAAACATTCCAACAAAACAACCCAGCGGTCACGTGCCTTCATCTGGCAGACTGTTTCCTGCAATATGAACCTTCTAGCACGTGACTGACTGCACAGTGGTGGGGCCAAAATGGAGGGTGGTTTCCTGCAATATGAACCTTCCAGCACGTGACTGACTGCACAGTGGTGGGGGCCAAAATGGAGGGTGCTTTCCTGCATTGTGAAGCCCACAGCAGGGAACTGTAAAGCGGTTGGGGCCAAAATGGAGGGTGGTTTCCTGCATTGTGAAGCCCACAGCAGGGAACTGTAAAGCGGTTAGGGGCGGGGTTGAGGAGGAGACAGCCACAGAAACCGACAGGGAAATAAAGAGAGAGAGAGGACAGGATAGTATGGTTTTAACTCGATGGTTGAGAGAGAGACCTCCCTTTTACTGGATGGGTGTTTAAAGGCTCAATCTGCAGTGGCGGTTTTAGCAGGAATATCTTTGTGGGGAAAACTCAACCAACCAGCAAAGCCACTATACAACACAACACAGCACTATACCAGTGACAAACTGTGCCCACAAACTGTTAGGGCCAGTAAAGCTGTCCCAACAGACTACATAAAGCTGTCCCAACAGACTGTCCCAACAGACTACATAAAGCTGTCCCAACAGACTGTCCCAACAGACTACATAAAGCTGTCCCAACAGACTGTTCCAACAGACTACATAAAGCTGTCCCAACAGACTACATAAAGCTGTCCCAACAGACTGTCCCAACAGACTACATGAAGCTATCCCAACAGACTGTCCCATCAGACGACATAAAGCTGTCCCAACAGACTACATAAAGCTGTCCCAACAGACTGTCCCAACAGACTACATAAAGCTGTCCCAACAGACTGTCCCAACAGACTACATAAAGCTGTCCCAACAGACTGTTCCAACAGACTACATAAAGCTGTCCCAACAGACTACATAAAGCTGTCCCAACAGACTGTCCCAACAGACTACATGAAGCTATCCCAACAGACTGTCCCATCAGACGACATAAAGCTGTCCCAACAGACTACATAAAGCTGTCCCAACAGACTGTTCCAACAGACTACATAAAGCTGTCCCAACAGACTACATAAAGCTGTCCCAACAGACTGTCCCAACAGACTACATGAAGCTATACAAACAGACTGTCCCAACAGACTACATGAAGCTATCCCAACAGACTGTCCCAACAGACTACATGAAGCTATCCCAACAGACTGTCCCAACAGACTACATGAAGCTATCCCAACAGACTACATAAAGCTGTCCCAACAGACTACATAAAGCTGTCCCAACAGACTGTCCCAACAGACTACATAAAGCTGTCCCAACAGACTGTCCCAACAGACTACATGAAGCTATCCCAACAGACTGTCCCAACAGACTACATAAAGCTGTCCCAACAGACTGTTCCAACATACTACATAAAGCTGTCCCAACAGACTACATAAAGCTGTCCCAACAGACTGTCCCAACAGACTACATGAAGCTATCCCAACAGACTTTCCCATCAGACGACATAAAGCTGTCCCAACAGACTACATAAAGCTGTCCCAACAGACTGTTCCAACAGACTACATAAAGCTGTCCCAACAGACTACATAAAGCTGTCCCAGCTGTCCCAACAGACTGTCCCAACAGACTACATGAAGCTATCCCAACAGACTGTCCCAACAGACTACATGAAGCTATCCCAACAGACTGTCCCAACAGACTACATGAAGCTATCCCAACAGACTACATAAAGCTGTCCCAACAGACTACATAAAGCTGTCCCAACAGACTGTCCCAACAGACTACATGAAGCTATCCCAACAGACTGTCCCAACAGACTACATGAAGCTATCCCAACAGACTACATAAAGCTGTCCCAACAGACTGTCCCATCAGACTACATAAAGCTGTCCCAACAGACTACATAAAGCTGTCCCAACAGACTACATGAAGCTTTCCCAATAGACTGTCCCCTCAGACTACAAAAAGCTGTCCCAACAGACTGTCCCATCAGACTACATAAAGCTGTCCCAACAGACTGTCCCATCAGACTACATAAAGCTGTCCCAACAGACTACATAAAGCTGTCCCATCAGACTGTCCCAACAGACTACATAAAGCTATCCCAACAGACTACATAAAGCTGTCCCAACAGACTACATAAAGCTGTCCCAACAGACTACACAAAGCTGTCCCAACAGACTACATAAAGCTGTCCCAACAGACTACATAAAGCTGTCCCAACAGACTACATAAAGCTGTCCCAACAGACTGTTCCAACAGACTACATAAAGCTGTTCCAACAGACTGTCCCAACAGACTACATAAAGCTGTCCCAACAGACTACATAAAGCTGTCCCATCAGACTACATAAAGCTGTCCCAACAGACTGTTCCAACAGACTACATAAAGCTGTCCCATCAGACTACAAAAAGCTGTCCCAACAGACTGTCCCAACAGACTACATAAAGCTGTCCCATCAGACTACATAAAGCTGTCCCAACAGACTGTCCCAACAGACTGTCCCAACAGACTACATAAAGCTGTCCAAACAGACTGTCCCAACAGACTACATAAAGCTGTCCCATCAGACTACATAAAGCTGTCCCAACAGACTGTCCCAACAGACTACATAAAGCTGTCTCAACAGACTGTCCCATCAGACTACATAAAGCTGTCCCATCAGACTACATAAAGCTGTCCCATCAGACTGTCCCAACAGACTACATAAAGCTGTTCCAACAGACTGTCCCAACAGACTACATAAAGCTGTCCCATCAGACTACATAAAGCTGTCCCATCAGACTGTCCCAACAGACTACATAAAGCTGTCCCAACAGACTGTCCCAACAGACTGTCCCAACAGACTGTCCCAACAGACTACATAAAGCTGTCCCATCAGACTGTCCCAACAGACTACATAAAGCTGTCTCAACAGACTGTCCCATCAGACTACATAAAGCTGTCCCAACAGACTACATAAAGCTGTTCCAACAGACTGTCCCAACAGTCTACATAAAGCTGTCTCAACAGACTGTCCCAGCAGACTACATGAAGCTGTCCCAATAGACTGTCCCATCAGACTACATAAAGCTGTCCCAACAGACTGTCCCATCAGACTACATAAAGCTGTCCCAACAGACTACATAAAACTGTCCCAACAAACTGTCCCATCAGACTACATAAAGCTGTCCCAACAGACTGTTCCATCAGACTACATAAAGCTGTCCCAACAGACTACAAAAAGCTGTCCCAACAGACTACATAAAGCTGTCCCATCAGACTACATAAAGCTGTCCCAACAGACTGTCCCAACAGACTACAAAAAGCTGTCCCAACAGACTACATAAAGCTGTCCCAACACACTACATGAAGCTGTCCCAACAGACTACATAAAGCTGTCCCAACAGACTACATGAAGCTATCCCAACAGACTGTCCCAACAGACTACATGAAGCTATCCCAACAGACTGTCCCAACAGACTACATGAAGCTATCCCAACAGACTACATAAAGCTGTCCCAACAGACTACATAAAGCTGTCCCAACAGACTGTCCCAACAGACTACATGAAGCTATCCCAACAGACTGTCCCAACAGACTACATGAAGCTATCCCAACAGACTACATAAAGCTGTCCCAACAGACTGTCCCATCAGACTACATAAAGCTGTCCCAACAGACTACATGAAGCTTTCCCAATAGACTGTCCCCTCAGACTACAAAAAGCTGTCCCAACAGACTGTCCCATCAGACTACATAAAGCTGTCCCAACAGACTGTCCCATCAGACTACATAAAGCTGTCCCAACAGACTACATAAAGCTGTCCCATCAGACTGTCCCAACATACTACATAAAGCTATCCCAACAGACTACATAAAGCTGTCCCAACAGACTACATAAAGCTGTCCCAACAGACTACACAAAGCTGTCCCAACAGACTACATAAAGCTGTCCCAACAGACTACATAAAGCTGTCCCAACAGACTACATAAAGCTGTCCCAACAGACTGTTCCAACAGACTACATAAAGCTGTTCCAACAGACTGTCCCAACAGACTACATAAAGCTGTCCCAACAGACTACATAAAGCTGTCCCATCAGACTACATAAAGCTGTCCCAACAGACTGTTCCAACAGACTACATAAAGCTGTCCCATCAGACTACAAAAAGTTGTCCCAACAGACTGTCCCAACAGACTACATAAAGCTGTCCCATCAGACTACATAAAGCTGTCCCAACAGACTGTCCCAACAGACTGTCCCAACAGACTACATAAAGCTGTCCAAACAGACTGTCCCAACAGACTACATAAAGCTGTCCCATCAGACTACATAAAGCTGTCCCAACAGACTGTCCCAACAGACTACATAAAGCTGTCTCAACAGACTGTCCCATCAGACTACATAAAGCTGTCCCATCAGACTACATAAAGCTGTCCCATCAGACTGTCCCAACAGACTACATAAAGCTGTTCCAACAGACTGTCCCAACAGACTACATAAAGCTGTCCCATCAGACTACATAAAGCTGTCCCATCAGACTGTCCCAACAGACTACATAAAGCTGTCCCAACAGACTGTCCCAACAGACTGTCCCAACAGACTGTCCCAACAGACTACATAAAGCTGTCCCATCAGACTGTCCCAACAGACTACATAAAGCTGTCTCAACAGACTGTCCCAACAGACTTCATAAAGCTGTCCCAACAGACTACATGAAGCTGTTCCAACAGACTGTCCCAACAGACTACATAAAGCTGTCTCAACAGACTGTCCCATCAGACTACATAAAGCTGTTCCAACAGACTGTCCCAACAGACTACATAAAGCTGTTCCAACAGACTGTCCGAACAGACTACATAAAGGTGTCTCAACAGACTGTCCCATCAGACTACATAAAGCTGTCCCATCAGACTGTCCCAACAGACTTCATAAAGCTGTCCCAACAGACTACATAAAGCTGTTCCAACAGACTGTCCCATCAGACTACATAAAGCTGTCCCAACAGACTACATAAAGCTGTCCCAACAGACTATATAAAGCTATTCCAACAGACTACATAAAGCTGTTCCAAGACTACATAAAGCTGTCCCAACAGACTGTCCCAACAGACTACATAAAGCTGTCCCAACAGACTACATAAAGCTGTTCCAACAGACTGTCCCAACAGACTACATAAAGCTATTCCAACAGACTACATAAAGCTGTCCCAACAGACTACATAAAGCTGTTCCAAGACTACATAAAGCTGTCCCATCAGACTACATAAAGCTGTCCCAACAGACTACATGAAGCTGTCCCAACAGACTACATAAAGCTGTCCCAACAGACTGTCCCAACAGACTACATAAAGCTGTCCCAACAGACTACATAAAGCTGTCCCAACAGACTACATAAAGCTGTCCCAACAGACTGTCCCAACAGACTACATAAAGCTGTTCCAACAGACTACATAAAGCTGTCCCAACAGACTACATAAAGCTGTCCCATCAGACTACATAAAGCTGTTCCAACAGACTACATAAAGCTGTCCCAACAGACTGTCCCAACAGACTACATAAAGCTGTCTCAACAGACTGTCCCAACAGACTACATAAAGCTGTCCCATCAGACTACATAAAGCTGTCCCAACAGATTACATAAAGCTGTCCCATCAGACTACATAAAGCTATTCCAACAGACTACATAAAGCTGTTCCAACAGACTGTCCCAACAGACTACATAAAGCTGTCCCAACAGACTACATAAAGCTGTCCCAACAGACTACATAAAGCTGTCCCAAAAGACTACATAAAGCTGTCTCAACAGACTGTCCCAACAGACTACATAAAGCTGTCCCAGCAGACTACATGAAGCTGTCCCAATAGACTGTCCCATCAGACTACATAAAGCTGTCCCAACAGACTGTCCCATCAGACTACATAAAGCTGTCCCAACAAACTGTCCCATCAGACTACATAAAGCTGTCCCAACAGACTGTCCCAACAGACTACATAAAGCTGTCCCAACAGACTACAAAAAGCTGTCCCAACAGACTGCATAAAGCTGTCCCATCAGACTACATAAAGCTGTCCCAACAGACTACATGAAGCTGTCCCAACAGACTACATAAAGCTGTCCCAACAGACTGTCCCAACAGACTACATAAAGCTGTCCCAACAGACTACATAAAGCTGTCCTAACAGACTACATAAAGCTGTCCCAACAGACTGTCCCAACAGACTACATAAAGCTGTTCCAACAGACTACACAAAGCTTTCCCAACAGACTGTCCCAACAGACTACATAAAGCTGTCCCAACAGACTACATAAAGCTGTCCCAACAGACTACATAAAGCTGTTCCAACAGACTACATAAAGCTGTCCCAACAGACTACATAAAGCTGTCCCAACAGACTGTCCCATCAGACTACATAAAGCTGTCCCATCAGACTACATAAAGCTGTCCCAACAGACTACATAAAGCTGTTCCAACAGACTATATAAAGCTGTCCCAACAGACTGTCCCAACATACTACAAAAAGCTGTCCCAACAGACTGTCCAAACATACTACAAAAAGCTGTCCCAACAGACTACATAAAGCTGTCCCAACAGACTACATAAAGCTGTCCCAACAGACTACATAAAGCTGTCCCAACAGACTACATAAAGCTGTCCCAACAGACTACATAAAGCTGTCCCAACAGACTGTCCCGACAGACTACATACAGCTGTCCCAACAGACTACATAAAGCTGTCCCAACAGACTGTCCCAACAGACTACATACAGCTGTCCCAACAGACTACATAAAGCTGTCCCAACAGACTGTCCCGACAGACTACATACAGCTGTCCCAACAGACTACATAAAGCTGTCCCAACAGACTACATAAAGCTGTCCCAACAGACTACATACAGCTGTCCCAACAGACTACATAAAGCTGTCCCAACAGACTACATAAAGCTGTCCCAACAGACTACATAAAGCTGTCCCAACAGACTACATAAAGCTGTCCCAACAGACTACATAAAGCTGTCCCAACAGACTACATACAGCTGTCCCAACAGACTACATAAAGCTGTCCCAACAGACTACATAAAGCTGTCCCAACAGACTACATAAAGCTGTCCCAACAGACTACATAAAGCTGTCCCAACAGACTACATAAAGCTGTCCCAACAGACTACATAAAGCTGTCCCAACAGACTACATAAAGCTGTCCCAACAGACTACATAAAGCTGTCCCAACAGACTACATACAGCTGTCCCAACAGACTACATAAAGCTGTCCCAACAGACTACATAAAGCTGTCCCAACAGACTACATAAAGCTGTCCCAACAGACTACATAAAGCTGTCCCAACAGACTACATAAAGCTGTCCCAACAGACTACATAAAGCTGTCCCAACAGACTGTCCCGACAGACTACATAAAGCTGTCCCAACAGACTACATAAAGCTGTCCCAACAGACTACATAAAGCTGTCCCAACAGACTACATAAAGCTGTCCCAACAGACTACATAAAGCTGTCCCAACAGACTGTCCCAACAGACTACATACAGCTGTCCCAACAGACTACATACAGCTGTCCCAACAGACTACATAAAGC
>NW_026289808.1:0-11647 GCF_023373465.1 Oncorhynchus keta | reverse complement strand
ATAACTATGGTCAGAACGTGACAGTACCCCCCAAGGTGCGGACTCCGACCGCACAACCTAAACCTATAGAGGAGGGTCTGGGTGGGCATCTGTCCGCGGTAGCAGCTCTGGCGCCGGACGTGGACCCCACTCCATCATTGTCTTAGTCCACCTCCTATAGCGTCCTTTGAGTGGCGACCCTCGCCACCGACCTTGGCCTAGGAACCCTAACAAAGGGCCCCACTGGACTGAGGGGCAGCTCGGGACTGAAGGATAGCTCGGGACTGAGGGGTAGCTCAGGCCTGAGAGGTAGCTCAGGACTGAGAGGTAGCTCAGGACTGAGAGGTAGCTCAGGCTGGATGACGGCTCTGTAAGCTTCTGGCTGACAGACGGCTATGGCAGCTCCTGGCTGACTGACGGCTCTGGCAGCTCCAGGCTGACTGACGGCTCTGGCAGCTCCAGGCTGAATGGCGGCTCTGGCAGCTCCAGGCTGAATGGCGGCTCTGGCAGATCCTGGCTGACTGGCGGCTCTGGCGGATTCATGCTGACTGGCTGCTCTGGCGGCTCCATGCTGACTGGCGGCTCTGGCGGCTCCATGCTGACTGGCGGCTCCATGCTGACTGGCGTCTCTGGCGTCTCTGGACAGACGGAGACTCTAGCAGCTCTGGACAGATGGGAGACTCTAGCAGCTCTGGACAGACGGGAGACTCTAGCAGCTCTGGACAGACGGGAGACTCTAGCAGCTCTGGACAGACGGGAGACTCTGACTGCGCTGGACAGACGGGAGACTCTAGCAGCTCTGTACACACGGGAGACTCTAGCAGCTCTGGACAGACGGAGACTCTAGCAGCTCTGGACAGACGGGCTCTGGCGCCTCTGGACTGACTGTCTCTGGCGCCTCTGGACTGAGGGGCTCCGGCGCCTCTGGACTGAGGGGTGGAAGCTCTGGCAACGCCGGACAGGTTGGAGACTCCGGCTGCGCTGGAGAGAAGGAAGGCTCTGGCAGCGCTGGACAGAGAAGCTTTGGCGCCTCTGGACTGAGGGCTCTGGCGCCTCTGGACTGAGGAGCTCTGGCGCCTCTGGACTGAGGCTCTGGCACCTCTGGACTGAGGGGCTCTGGCACCCTGGTAGCCAGACAGGCGGGAGCACCTGTATTGATGGGACGGAGAGACAGCCTGGTGCGGGGTGCCGGCACTGGTGGATCCCGGGCAGGGGACATGCACCTCAGGGAGAATGCCTTGCATACTATGCCAAATCAACTGCTCTCTCTCTTCACACTCCCCAATTCTATTAACACCTCATCGAGTGTCTCCTCATCTCCCATCCGTTCACTCTCCTCCATTCTGTCCAATAACTCCTCGACCCTATCAGACTCAGCCCTCAGCTACGCCGACAGCTCCGATAACATACATGGCTCCTTGTGGTAAACAGGGGAGTTGGCTCAGGTCTGGCTCCTGACTCTGCCACACTCTCCCTGTGCCCATCTAGGATCTCCTCCCAAGTCCACTTCTCCAAATAGTGCTGGCTCTCCTGCTGCTGCTGCTTCTCCTGCTGCACCTGTTGCTTCTCCTGCTGCTGCTTCTGTTTACCATGCCACTTGGTCCTTGGTGGGTGGGTGATTCTGTAACGGCTTTCTTCCTGGGAAAGAGAGGACCAAAGCGCAGCGTGGTGAGTGTTCACTTTTCTTATAATAGTCCAACCAGAATACCAAATTACAAAACAAAAAAAGTAACTGAACAGTCCCATATCTAAGTGAAGGGGGAGGTCAAAGACAGGAAAACAATCACCTACAACCCAGTAACACAAAAACAAGTTACCCAAACAGGTTCCCAATCAGACGCCAAATGACGCCAGCCGACCTGCCTTCTGATTGGAGAACTCATATCAGTCAAATACAGAAACAGACAAACTAGACACACAACATAGAATGCCCACCCAGCTCATGTCCTGACCAACACTAAAACAAGGAAAACACACAAGAACTATGGTCAACGACACATGCTGGTTAAGTGTGCTCTTGAATTCTAAATAAATCACAGACAGTGTCACCAGCAAAGCACCCCCACGCTCATCACACCTCCTCCTCCATGCGTTACGGTGGGAACCACACATGCGGAGATCACCTGTTCACCTACTTCGCGCCTCACAAAGACACGCATAGTTGGAACTAGACTCATCAGACCAAAGGACAGGATTTCCCTGGTCTAATGTCCATTGCCCAGTGTTTTGGCCCAGGCAAGTCTTATTATTGGTGTCTTTTAGTAGTGGTTTCTTTGCAGTAATTTGACCATGAAGGCCTGATTCAGTCTCCTCTGAACAGTTGATGTTGAGATGCCGTCTGTTATTTGAACTCTGTGAAGCATTTATTTAGAATGCAATTTCCGAGGTTGGTAACTCTAATGAACTTATCCTCTGCAGTAGAGGTAACTATGGTCTTCCTTTCCTGCTTCGGGGTCCTCATGAAAGCCAGTTTCATCATAGCGCTTGATGGTTTTTGCGACTGCACATGTTCCATATTGACTGTCATTTGTTTTCAAAAGTTGTAGTCTGATTGCAATATTTTAGTTGGTAACGTAATGGATTACAGTTCCCGTTTTTGTAATCCATTACATGTAATCTGTTACTCGCCAACCTGAGTTCTCTGTTCTGCCATCTCTTGTCTCACCCCACTCCTACAGGAGGGAATGTCCCTGCTCCAACCAGTCTAGTCTGTTTTCATCATGGCACCCCAGTGGTGGAAGCAAAGAGAGGCAGAGTCCGAAAACATCTTTTAAATCTACCTCTTCAAAGTATCTTAAATAATCCTACAGCATCCCCCAAGAAAAATGAAAAAATTAAACGTGTTACCTAACACTCAGACTTGACCCCTTCCCCGTTACTAGCACAGACTTTGCTGATAGCTACTTAATTTAAAACATTTAGTTACAATGACTAAAAATGTAGAACAAATAAATAGACACTGAAAGACTGTCAGAGAATTCAAAGAGGGAGAGAGGGTGATGGTACGTGATTTCAGAACCCAGGTGTTATACTGCGACGTAGAGGGATCTTTTGATCTACCAAGTCCGAGTTAGTCATCGCCATGTCAATGCTCATGTGGTCCAACACCCCGGCAGAGACATGCAGAGAGAACGAGAAAAACAACAACTCCCATGACTATATCTCACTGTGGACATACAAGAGAGAACTAATGCCACAAATGACACAATGCCACAAATGTCTCAAGTTTTGAGGGAGCATATACGGCCACGTGTAACCATGCCAGCCCAGGACCTCCATATCCAGCTATTTCACTTGTGGATCATCTAAGACCAGCCACCCGGACACCTGATGAAACTGTGGGTTTGCACAACCAAAGAATTTCTGCAAAACTGCAAGAAACCGTCTCAGGAAGCTCACTCTACGTGCTCGTCATCCTCACCAGGGTGTTGACTTGACTGCAGTTTGGCGTCGTAACCGACTTCAGTGGGCAAATATTCAACCTTCGATGGCCACTGGAACACTGGAGAAGTGGGCTCTTCGTGGATGAATCCGGCATTCAACTGTACAGGGCAGAAGGCATTGTGTGGGCGAAAGTAGTTTTCTGATGTCATGGTTGTGAACAGAGTGCCCCACATGGTGGTGGTACAGTTATGGTAAGGGCAGGCATAAGCTACGGACAATGAACACAATTGAATTTTATCGGAAATTTGAATGCACAGAAATACCGTGATAAGAGCTTGAGGCCCACTGACATGCCATTCATCTGCTGCCATCACCTCATGTTTCAGCATGATAAGGCAAGGCCCCATGTCGCAAGGATCTGTACACAATTCCTGGAAGCTGAGCATGTCCCAGTTCTTCCATGGCCTGCATATTCACCAGACATGTCACACATTGAGCATGTTTGGGATGCTCTGGATTGAAGTGTACGACAGCATTCCAGTTCCCCCGCCAATATCCAACTACTTCGCAAAGCCATTGAAGAGGATTGGCACAACATTCCACAGGCCACAATCAACAGCATGATCAACTCTATGCGAAGGAGCTGTGTCGTGCTGCATGAGGCAAATTCTGGTTATACCAGATATTGACTGTTTATTTTATCCATGACCCTACCTTTTTTTCTAAGGTATCGGTTACAACCAGATGCATATCTCTATTCTATTAGATTAGGGCCTAATGAATGTATTTCAATTGACTGATTTCCTTGTATGAACTGTAACTCAGCATAGTCTTTGAAATTGTTGCATGTTGCGTTTATATTTTTGTTCATACAGGTGTTCATTCTTGGACCAGTTTGGATTTTTTACTTTACCTTCTAAAACGGTATTTTAATGTTTGATTTGTTACATTAAAAGCATTCAGCAATTACTCTGAAACATTATGGCAATATTCTGATTTTAGCATCAGGAAGACCTGCTAACAGCTAGATAACGAGCAAGATCAACAAGTAAACAACCTTCGGAGTACAGACTCCCAGAAGTCGGGCGACTAAAACGCACAGTTATAGGAGAACAATAATTATGTCAAGGAAACATTGATTATTTTCTTGAAATAAAGGCACACTAAGACAAGAGAAAAGAGACACACGTGACAACAAATCAGGAAAATTAAAATGCTTGGAGTGAATAGAACAAATAACTATGCAAATGGATAACCATTGGTTCGAATAACAGTTTAAGAGGCTACAAATTATGAACACTTTCAACTACACATTAAAATGCACTTTATTATACACAACAATACATGAAAAGCAAATACAATCATAAAAAACAGACACATTCCTCAGTAAAAAAGTCCCCTAACAACCGTCTGAAATGCCCAAGTGTCACCAATTCCTCCAATTCTAAAGTGTATTGTAGATCATTCCACACGTAAAGTACAAAAAAACTAAAACCAGATCCACCCAACTCAGTGGAGATCGAAGAGCTCTTGGAGTTAGCCCTCCATGAGCTCGGGTCCGGTTGTCAGGCGGTGGGTGTAGCTGGTGCATGAAGTCAGGCGCAGGAGAGCAGAAATAAGTGAACAACGCACTTTAATAAAGGCAATAGCACAAAGGAACAAACCCAATGTGCTAACAAAATAACGGTTTCCACTAAATACGGGTAAAACAGCACCCGGGAATAAACCAGCCGTAAACGTACCGACCTAACAATAAACAATCACGCACAAAGACATGGGGGAAACAGAGGGCTAAATACACAACACATAATGAGGGAAATGAAACCAGGTGTGTGGGAAAACAAGACAACACAAATGGAAAATGAATAAGGGATCAGCGATGGCTCGTAGACCGTCGGTCGACCGTCGTAGTCGACCGCCCGAACACCGCCCGAACAAGGGGAGCAAGGAGAGGCATCGACATCGGCAGAAGTCGTGACACCGGTAGCCCATACATCTACAGGTTAACTTCTTGCGTCAAGCCATCCCGGGATCCGGTATCGTGACGACAGCCTCAAGCTCATTACCATAATGCAACGTTAACTATTCATGAAAATCGCAAATGAAATTAAATTAATCTATTTGCTCAAGCTTAGCCTTTGTTAACAACACTGTCATCTCAGATTTTCAAAATATGCTTTTGAACCATTGCAAAACAAGCATTTGTGTAACAGTATTGATAGCTAGCGTAGCATTTAGCATAGCATTTAGCGTTAGCATTCAGCAGGCAACATTTTCACAAAAACCAGAAAAGCATTCAAATAAAATCATTTACCTTTGAAGAACTTCGGATGTTTTCAATGAGGAGACTCTCAGATAGCAAATGTTCAGTTTTTCCTGAAAGATTATTTGTTTAGGGCAAATTGCTCCTTTTTCTGCGTCACGCTTAGCTACGAAAAAAACCTGTGTCCAGGATTGTGTAAATCCATCCGCAAGCTCATTAGCATAACACAACGTTAACTATTCATGAAAATCGCAAATTAATTGAAATGAATCTATTTGCTCTCAAGCTTAGCCTTTTGTTAAACAACACTGTCATCTCAGATTTTCAAAATATGCTTTTGAACCATAGCTAAACAAGCTTTTGTGTAACAGTATTGATAGCCTAGCATAGGATTATGCCTGTCTTTCAGCATGCAACATTTTCACAAAACCAGAAAAGGATTCAAATAAAATAATTTACCTTTGAAGAACTTCAGATGTTTTCAATGAGGAGACACTCAGTTAGATAGCAAAAGTTCCGTTTTACAAAAAAATATTATTTGTGTCGACTAATCGCTCCGTTTGTTCATCCCGTTTGGGTAAGAAAAAATAAATAATAATAAGTCATTAAAACGCAAACTTTTTCCAAATTAACTCCATAATATCGACAGAAACATGGCAAACCGATGTTTAGAATCAATCCTTAAGGTCTTTTCACATATCTATCGACGATAAAATCCTTCGTGGCAGTTGACTTTCTCTTCTGAACAAATGGAACGCGCATGGACCTACAGATTACGCAATACTTTCGACACAGGACACCGGGCGGGACACCAGGTAAATGTAGTCTCTTATGGTCAATCTTCCAATAGTATGCCTACAAATACGTCACAATTCTGCAGACACCTTGAGAGACGACACAAAGGGCAGGCCTATTCTTGGCGCATTGACAGCCATATAAGGAGACATTGGAACACAGCGCCTTCAGAATCTGGGGCATTTCCATATAAAACTTAATCTTGGTTTGGTACATAATCCTGTTGAGTATTATTAGCTGGTAAATCGTTATACAATGGCTATTACTATGTACTTATTCTTGTTTAATTCAATGGCAGTTTTTTGGGGTTGTGTTCCTGTGTGTATTCTATTAAACTATTCTGGTATTTTATTTTCTTCCATTGGTGCACGTTGTTATCTGAGCCATGGGGAGAATCCCTTCACAACAGCTTTACATTGACCAAAAACGGGGTTTGTAGTTCTCCTTCGAGTCCTGCAAAATACTACAAGTCCCAGCAGCAGCACAATCACTTACATTTACTTCTGGTTTCCGTTACATCCGGTGACTTTAATGCTGGAGTATTTCTTCATGGTTAACATGACTAGCTTACTAGCTGGGTTTCTGATAGTAAAGAGTGTTTTGTGTGCTTGTTTAATATTGTTGCTGTATGTAAACATTTTTATTGCTGGGATTTATAGCCATTATCATTTCACTTTATAAACTCATTTCTATATGTTTATATGATGTTAACTGCTATTTACCTTCTGATATTGCACTGCAATATGCAACCTTGAATGCTATAGTTGTTATTTGTCATTTATGCTATTCCTTACTACTGCTAAGCTATTACATGCTATATTTGCTTAGGCTATGCAATGCTGTCTCTAATACCTGGTCTCTCGTGCTAATTCATTTATGCTATGCAGTCACCTGCTAATACTGATTGCCACTACTGCTAAGCTATTCTACACTATGCTATTACCCTTACATGCTATTGCTGCTATAGATGCCATTATGCTATCCTAAGTTATGATAGTCTATTGTATGCTGTGCTATTCTGTTACTTATGTTATTACTGATCATTCTCTGCTATTACTTAGTAATAATGCCTAGCCATAGCTTATCCTAATGCATACGTTTCCTGTTTCTGTTTACTTCCGAGGAATATCATTCATTCATTTACCAAAAGTCTGTGTATGTCTGAGGTATAATAAAGGGTTAGAATTGAGTTTGTGTCCTGTTCGTCATTGTGCCTCTAACTGGGTACCTGGAGCGATCATCCCTTGTCTAAACCAACACCTCACTTTTCTGAGTCCATCACCAGTTGATGGCCCTCCTATTTTTTTATGGTCGTTCATGATGCTTACTCTGGCGAGATGATGGACAGACGAGCTCTAGTGGCACACTAGCCCACAGCCAAATCCCGTCCTGGTCCAGGTCAGCTATCCCGACTGGTTGGAGGTGCATTACATCCTTTGCTCAGCACCCAGAGCGATTGGAATGACAGGGAGATCAAGGGGGCTCAAGATACTGATCAGCCCCGTGGAAACTCTGTCATCCGTGCTGGCTAACTTCTGTATCAAGAACTGGCCAGAACGCCGGACTCAGAGCTTAAGGCATGAGCAGCTCCACCATACAGCGCAATCCTCGCAGTCCACTACAGGACCTTTAGGGACTTCCTGCTGCTGCAGCAATACCCAACAGTATCGCTGCTGTGTAGGAGTTGGATTGTGCATGTGGGCCATGGCCATCAGTCGGGCATCCGGCAGCTTGACCACCTCATTTACCTCAGGACTTAGTAGGTCTTCCCAGGCCATTTCTCCCAGACTTCACGTGAGACAACAGACGGAAATGTATATTCCTGAAACTGGCCCTGATTATTATATTAAAAGATAGCAAATGTTGATTTTTTCCAAAAGATTATTTGTGTAGGCGAAATTGCTCCGTTTGTTCATCACGCTTGGCTAAGAAAAAGACCGTAAATGCAGTCACTTACAACGCCTAACTTTTTCCAAATTAGCTCCATAATATCGACAGAAACATGGCAAACGTTGTTTAGAATCAATCCTCAAGGTGTTTTTCAGATATCTATTCGATAATCTATCAGTGGTGGCAGTTGGCTTCTCATCCGAAGCAAAAATACTGCAGCTGGAGATTACGCAATAATTATGATTGAGGACACCAAGCGACCACCTGGTAGATGTAGTCTCTTATGGTCAATCTTCCAATGATATGCCTACAAATACGTCACAATGCTGCAGACACCTTGGGGAAAACGTGGAAAACGTCAGCTGACTCCTAGCTCCTTCACAGCCCTATATGAGTCATTGGCATGAGGCGGTTTTAAAAATGCGGCACTTCCTGATTGGATTTTTATCTGGGTTTTTTCTGTAACATCAGTTCTGTGGCACCTACAGACAATGTCTTTGCAGTTTTGGAAACGTCAGAGTGTTTTCTTTCCAAAGCTGTCCATTATATGCATAGTCGAGCATCTTTCTTTCGTGACAAAATATCTTGTTTAAAACGGGAACGTTTTTCATCCAAAAATTAAAATAGCGCCCCTATATCCAAGAAGTTAAGCTTCCCAGTAAAGCATTAAAACAATCAAGCATCCCAGAAAAGTGCTAAAAATAGCCCATATTAACATATGTAGCTTAAAAAAACAAGGTTCATGAAATCGATAATTTGCAAGTAACAGATGACATTCATTTTCTGAAAATCTCTGAAACTCACTTAGATAATAGCCTTGATGACACTGTGGTAGCAATACAAGGTTATAACATTTACTGAAAATACAGAAATGCCAGTGGTGGAGGTGTTGCTATTTATATTCAGAACCACATTCTGTAAAAGCTTAGAGAGGATCTCATGTTAAAAGCTTTTCAAGTAGTATGTATACAGGTTCATCTGCCTTACCCATTCTGGTTGGAAGCTGCTATAGACCACCAAGTGCTAACAGTCAGTATCTGATAACATGTGTGAAATGCATGATATTGCTATACCTGATATGTGATATCAACAGAGAGGTATATTTTCTGGGTGATTTAAATATTATCAGGCTGCCCTCTCAAGAGAAAGCTTCAAACTGTAACTAGAGCCTGCAACCTCGTTCAGGTTATCAGTCAACCTACCAAGGTAGTTACAAACAGCACAGGAATGAAATCATCAACATGTATTGAACACATCTTTAGTAATGATGCAGAAATTTGCTTGAAAGCAGTATCCAAATCAATTGATGAAGTGATCAAATGCCAGGCCATACAATAAGTTTTGTAATTATTTATACAGTATGTTGTTGATGTAAATTATGTGTGTTGGTCAGTGGTGTATAATTTTTTAATTTTTTTTTATTTCACCTTTATTTAACCAGGTAGGCTAGTTGAGAACAAGTTCTCATTTGCAACTGCGACCTGGCCAAGATAAAGCATAGCAGTGTGAACAGACAACACAGAGTTACACATGGAGTAAACAATTAGCAAGTCAATAACACAGTAGAAAAAAATGGGCAGTCTATATACAATGTGTGCAAAAGGCATGAGGAGGTAGGCGAATAATACAATTTTGCAGATTAACACTGGAGTGATAAATGATCAGATGGGCATGTACAGGTAGAGATATTGGTGTGCAAAAGAGCAGAAAAGTAAATAAATAAAAACAGTATAAAAACAGTATGGGAATGAGGTAGGTGAAAAAGGGTGAGCTATTTACCTATAGACTATGTACAGCTGCAGCGATCGGTTAGCTGCTCGGATAGCTGATGTTTGAAGTTGGTGAGGGAGATAAAAGTCTCCAACTTCAGCGATTTTGCAATTCGTTCCAGTCACAGGCAGCAGAGTACTGGAACGAAAGGCGGCCAAATGAGGTGTTGGCTTTAGGGATGATCAGTGAGATACACCTGCTGGAGCGCGTGCTACGGATGGGTGTTGCCATCGTGACCAGTGAACTGAGATAAGGCGGAGCTTTACCTAGCATGGACTTGTAGATGACCTGGAGCCAGTGGGTCTGGCGACGAATATGTAGTGAGGGCCAGCCGACTAGAGCATACAAGTCGCAGTGGTGGGTGGTATAAGGTGCTTTAGTGACAAAACGGATGGCACTGTGATAGACTGCATCCAGTTTGCTGAGTAGAGTGTTGGAAGCCATTTTGTAGATGACATCGCCGAAGTCGAGGATCGGTAGGATAGTCAGTTTTACTAGGGTAAGCTTGGCAGCGTGAGTGAAGGAGGCTTTGTTGCGGAATAGAAAGCCGACTCTGGATTTGATTTTTGATTGGAGATGTTTGATGTGAGTCTGGAAGGAGAGTTTGCAGTCTAGCCAGACACCTAGGTACTTATAGATGTCCACATATTCAAGGTTGGAACCATCCAGGGTGGTGATGCTAGTCGGGCATGCGGGTGCAGGCAGCGATCGGTTGAAAAGCATGCATTTGGTTTTACTCGCGTTTAAGAGCAGTTGGAGGCCACGGAAGGAGTGCTGTATGGCATTGAAGCTCGTTTGGAGGTTTGATAGCACAGTGTCCAATGACGGGCCGAAAGTATATAGAATGGTGTCGTCTGCGTAGAGGTGGATCAGGGAATCGCCCGCAGCAAGAGCAACATCATTGATATATACAGAGAAAATAGTCGGCCCGAGAATTGAACCCTGTGGCACCCCCATAGAGACTGCCAGAGGACCGGACAGCATGCCCTCTGATTTGACACACTGAACTCTGTCTGCAAAGTAATTGGTGAACCAGGCAAGGCAGTCATCCGAAAAACCGAGGCTGTTGAGTCTGCCGATAACAATTTGGTGATTGACAGAGTCGAAAGCCTTGGCGAGGTCGATGAAGACGGCTGCACAGTACTGTCTTTTATCGATGGCGGTTATGATATCATTTAGTACCTTGAGTGTGGCTGAGGTGCACCCGTGACCGGCTCGGAAACCAGATTGCACAGCGGAGAAGGTACGGTGGGATTCGAGATGGTCAGTGACCTGTTTGTTGACTTGGCTTTCGAAGACCTTAGATAGGCAGGGCAGGATGGATATAGGTCTATAGCAGTTTGGGTCCAGGGTGTCTCCCCCTTTGAAGAGGGGGATGACTGCGGCAGCTTTCCAATCCTTGGGGATCTCAGACGATATGAAAGAGAGGTTGAACAGGCTGGTAATAGGGGTTGCGACAATGGCGGCAGATAGTTTCAGAAATAGCGGGTCCAGATTGTCAAGCCCAGCTGATTTGTACGGGTCCAGGTTTTGCAGCTCTTTCAGAACATCTGCTATCTGGATTTG
>NW_026289807.1:0-27811 GCF_023373465.1 Oncorhynchus keta | reverse complement strand
TGATTCAGCCACTTCAATTGATTCAGCCACTTCAATTGATTCAGCCACAGATACATTGTTTTAATGATTGTATTTGTTTTATTGGTCTGATTTTCGGGGAAGCCTGGGTTCCCTTGGCATTCACACGCCACCTCCTTTCCTGTTAGGGAGACAACAAGAGTTTAATCAACTCTCTGTCTCTGTCTCTATCTGTGTGCTACATAATCCACTAACACTGGTCTCTGTGTAACATGTGTTGGTTGTAGTCTCTCTATCTCACACTAACACTCTCTATATATAGCTCTCTCTATCTCACAATAACAATCTCTATCTCTCTCTCTCTATATGTATATCTGTCTAACAGAAACCTTCCCCTGGCCATTATCATTGGTATTCCCTTGGTGTCTGTGTGCTATGTGCTGGTCAACATTGCCTACTTCAGCGCCATGACCGCTACGGAACTGCTGCAGTCTCCCGCTGTTGCTGTGGTAAGAGGGTCGTCATGGAGATAGAGAGGGGCGGAGACAGAGGAAGCCATTGGTGTGGCTCATCATTTCTCCCTTAGCAAGAACAGACGCATTACTACAACAACAAACAATTACATTTGATTTATTGTGTCCCCGTCGTCCCCGTCTCCTCGGAGGGACTTGTCTTCTGCCCCTTAGACTTTTGGTGACAGAGTGCTGTACCCCCTGTCGTGGGTAGTCCCTGTGTTTGTCGTCTTCTGCCCCTTAGACTTTTGGTGACAGAGTCCTGTACCCCCTGTCGTGGGTAGTCCCTGTGTTTGTCGTCTTCTGCCCCTTAGACTTTTGGTGACAGAGTGCTGTACCCCCTGTCGTGGGTCGTCCCTGTGTTTGTCGTCTTCTCCACCTTCGGAGCGGCCAATGGGAGCTGCTTCACAGCCGGCAGGTAAAGGGACAACTTCAGGAAGACATTGTTTTTGCTAATCATAGTTTAATCAAAACAAATGTATTTTATAAAACCCTTTTATATCAGCAGTTGTCACAAAGTGTTTAACAGATTGAATCTGCTTTTCTAAAAGAACAGAGCAAAAGCAGAGTTAAAAATGGTGAAAAGAAAGAAACCAAATTCAGGTTCAACATATTGCCAATATTATGTTTGAACTGACATGTTTGTGCTCTGTCCCACCTCAGGTTGACCTATGTGGCAGGAAGAGAGGGTCACATGGTAAAGATCTTGTCCTATATCAGTCTGAAGCGTTACACTCCTTCCCCTGCCCTCATCTTCAATGTAAGTCTGAGATACAGTGCAAAAGTATTCATCACACTTGGTGTTTTTTTTCCTATTTTGTTGCATTACAACCTGTAATTTAAATATATTTTTATTTGGATTCCATGTAATGGACATACACAAAATCAGAGTCAACAAAGTTAGAAATAACACCATAAATATTCACTTACCTTTGATGATCTTCATCAGAAGGCACTCCCAGGGATCCCAGTTCGACAATAAATGACTGATTTGTTCCATAAAGTCCATAATTTATGTCCAAAAAGCCACTTGTTGTTAGCGTGTTCAGCCCAGTAAACCATCTTCATGAGGCGCAGGCACTTCGTCCAGACAAAAACTCAAAAACTTCTGTTACAGTCCTTCAGAAACATGTCAAACTATGTATGGAATCATCCTGTTCTTCCGAGTGTTTTCTATGCAATACTACTACTAATAATATTGATATATTAGCATCTGGGACAGAGTAGGAGGCAGTTCACTCTTGGCACGCTATTCATCCAAAAGTGAAAATGCTGCCCGCTATCCCAAAAAGGTTTTAATTAAACTTTGGATGGTGTATAAATACACCCAGTCACTACAAAGATACAGGGGTAGGGTTAAACACGTCACATGACTGAGCACCAGTCTTCATATTTTCCAGCATGGTGGTGACCTGGTTCAGTCTGCTTTCCAACAAACACTGGGAGACAAATTCACCTTTCAGCAGGTCAATAACCAAAAACACAAGGCCAAATATACACTGGAGATGCTTAACTTCTTCGGGATCGTTTACCCTTTCAGGGGATGGGTGAGCTAACGTAGGCTAATGTGATTAGCATGAGGTTGTAGGTAACAAGAACATTTGCCAGGACAAATTTTGAACAGAAATGCAAAGGTTCATTTGATCAGTCTGACTTTGCAAACACACTGCTGCTAACTAGTGGCCAAAATCTAAATTGCACCTGGGCTGGAATAATACATTATGGATTTTCTCTTGCATTTCCAAGATGATGGTACAAAAAAAGGGTATTTTTTCTTTGTATTATCTTTTGCCAGACCTATTGTGTTATATTCTCCAACATTCCTTCCACATTGACATAAACTTCAAAGTGTTTCCTTTCAAATGGTACCAAGAATATGCACATGCTTGCTTCAAGGCCTGAGTTACAGGCAGTTATATTTGGGTATGTAATTTTAGGCAAAAAATGAAAAAAGGGGCGGACCCTTAAGATGTTGTTAACAAGAAGACTTTGAATGTTCCTGGAGTGGCCTGGTTACAGTTTGGACTTAAATCGTTGAGAATCTCTGCACATCAGTTGGTAGAGCATGGTGCTTGCAGTGCAAAGACAGTAGGTTCCAGGAAGAAACATACATAAAATGTCTGCATGAATGACTGGAAGTCGCTTTACAGATAAAAGTGTCTGATAAATTACATTATATATTATAGCAATGATCAACAACCAACTTGACAGAGCTTGCAGAATTATAAAAAGAATAATGTGCCTATAACCTGATCCATTACTGCCCCCCAGTGGCCTAACCTATAACCTGACCCATCACTTTATTCATTACTGCCCCCAGTGGCCTAACCTATAACCCGACCCATCACTTTATACATTACTGCCCTGTGGCCTAACCTATAACCTGACCCATCACTTTATACATTACTGCCCCCAGTGGTCTAACCTATAACCTGACCCATCACTTTATACATTACTGCCCCCTGTGGCTAACCTATAACCCTGACCCATCACTTTATACACATTGCCCCCAGTGGTCTAACCTATAACCCGACCCATAACTTTATACATTACTGCCCCCAGTGGCCTAACCTATAACCTGACCCATCACTTTATACATTACTGCCCCCAGTGGTCTAACCTGTAACCTGACCCATCACTTTATACATTACTGCCCCCAGTGGTCTAACCTATAACCTGACCCATCACTTTATCATTACCCTTTGAGTGGCCTAACCTATAACCTGACCCATCACTGCCCCCTGTGGCCTAACCTATAACCTGACCCATCACTTTATACATTACTCCCCCAGTGGTCTAATCCCATAACCCGACCCATCACTTTATACATTACTGCCCCCAGTGGCCTAACCTATAACCTGACCCATCACTTTATACATTACTGCCCCCCAGTGGCCTAACCTATAACCCTGACCCATCGCTTTACATTACTGCCCTCCAGTGGCCTAACCTATAACCTGACCCATCACTTTATACATTACTGCCCCCAGTGGTCTAACCTATAACCACCCATCACTTTATACATTTACTGCCCTCCAGTGGCCTAACCTATAACATGACCCATCACTTTATACATTACTGCCCCCAGTGGTCTAACCTATAACCTGACCCATCACTTTATACATTACTGCCCCTGTGGCCTAACCTATAACCTGACCCATCACTTTGCCCATTACTGCCCCCCCAGTGGCCTAACCTATAACCTGACCCATCACTTTATACATTACTGCCCCCCAGGGACTAACCTATAACCTGACCCATCACTTTATACATTACTGCCCCCCAGTGGCCTAACCTATAACCTGACCCATCACTTTATACATTACTGCCCCCAGTGGCCTAACCTATAACCTGACCCATCACTTTATACATTACTGCCCCCAGTGGCCTAACCTATAACCTGACCCATCACTTTATACATTACTGCCCTCCAGTGGTCTAACCTATAACCTGACCCATCACTTTATACATTACTGCCCCTGTGGCCTAACCTATAACCTGACCCATCACTTTATACATTACTGCCCCCTCAGTGGCCTAACCTATAACCTGACCTTTACCCTGTTGTTGTGGTTGTAGGGCATTCTGGCCGTATTCTACATTATCCCAGCAGACATCAACACCCTGATCAACTACTTCAGTTTCACCCAGTGGTCTTTCTACGGCCTCACAGCTCTCGCTCTCATCGTCATGCGCTTCACCAGGAAGGAACTCAAGAGGCCCGTCAAGGTAAGACTAGATTCACATTTCCATACATCCAAGTCCTCTTCATCTCTTGGCTATTGGAAGAACGTAGTTACAACTATCATGTTGAGCTCGTGGACGGTCAGTCCTTACATCCATAGATCTGTCTCTACATTTTAGAGTGGTTCCATTTCTCCAGTCACATCCTCAACAAATGGGGTGGTAACCGTTTTGATGTTTTCTGAATCCCAGATTCACTTAAACCTGTTTTTAGAGCAATACTGTCCCAGATCCCTCCTGTGAGACTGACAGGTGGTTATGTCCTGGTTGTCCCCCAACAGTGTCCCATTCCCATAGCAGTGCTGGTGATGATAGTGTCCTGCTACCTGGTCCTAGCACCGATCATAGACAAGCCAGAGCTGGAGTATCTGTACTGTACCATCTTCATCCTCAGCGGTCTGCTGCTCTACTTCCCCTTCGTTCACCGCAGGTTCAGCTGGACACGCAGGGTCGAGTGAGTAACTACCCACTGCTCAGAGTTGCTGACACTCGAGGGTTGAGAGAGAGCCTTTATCCCAAAATGGCCGCCTATTCCTTTGTAGTGCACTAGAAGACAACACTGGCTTGTGTCCCAAAATGGCCGCCTATTCCCTTTGTAGTGCACTAGAAGACAACACTGGCTTGTGTCCCAAAATGGCCCCTTATTCCCTGTGTAGTGTACTACCCTATGGGCCCTGGTGAAAGGTAGTGCACTATAATATAGGATAGGGTGCCATTTGGGAAGCAGACACTATTATCTTCTACAACTTGGGTCTTTGTGTATCAAAATGTTTTATTCCTCAGTGAGCGGTAGTAGAGTTCTTCCCCTTTAGATAATTCCAGTCATTGTGGAGTTCAACTCAGAAGGTCACAGAGCCTATAGATCATGCTGTGATTGGGCTGATGTCACCTTTATTAAAGTTATTTATTATTATTCACCTTTTAATTAGCCTGATTGGTCCAATCTGACCTTTAACCTCTCACCTCCCCTGCAGGGCCAATCACCATGCCCTCCAGCTGCTGATGGAGGTCGTTCCTCCTGAGAAAAACGAATAGAGGAAGATAATAAACAGCCTAAACTGACTGATGTGGACAAATGTATTTTCGTGCAT
Source organism: Oncorhynchus keta (assembly GCF_023373465.1). Classification (NCBI taxonomy): domain Eukaryota; kingdom Metazoa; phylum Chordata; class Actinopteri; order Salmoniformes; family Salmonidae; genus Oncorhynchus; species Oncorhynchus keta. Next base: position 22,506 of record NW_026289807.1, on the reverse strand, counting down.
CCCAAATGTTACCCTTTTCCTATGTGGTGCACTACCCCATAGACCTAGTCAAAAGTAGTGCACTACTTAGGGAATAGGGTGCCAATTGAGACACAGGCTTAGAAATTAAGGTACTGTCCTGTCTCATAATGAATGTTCTGTACTGTCTCATAATGAATGTTCTGTACTGTCTCATAATGAATGTTCTGTACTGTCTCATAATGAATGTTCTGTACTGTCTCATAATGAATGTTCTGTACTGTCTCATAATGAATGTTCTGTACTGTCTCATAATGAATGTTCTGTACTGTCTCATAATGAATGTTCTGTACTGTCTCATAATGAATGTTCTGTACTGTCTCATAATGAATGTTCTGTACTGTGTCATAATGAATGTTCTGTACTGTCTCATAATGAATGTTCTGTACTGTCTCATAATGAATGTTCTGTACTGTCTCATAATGAATGTTCTGTACTGTCTCATAATGAATGTTCTGTACTGTCTCATAATGAATGTTCTGTACTGTCTCATAATGAAGGTTCTGTACTGTCTCATAATGAATGTTCTGTACTGTCTCATAATGAAGGTTCTGTACTGTCTCATAATGAATGTTCTGTACTGTCTCATAATGAAGGTTCTGTACTGTCTCATAATGAATGTTCTGTACTGTCTCATAATGAATGTTCTGTACTGTCTCATAATGAATGTTCTGTACTGTCTCATAATGAATGTTCTGTACTGTCTCATAATGAATGTTCTGTACTGTCTCATAATGAATGTTCTGTACTGTCTCATAATGAATGTTCTGTACTGTCTCATAATGAATGTTCTGTACTGTCTCATAATGAAGGTTCTGTACTGTCTCATAATGAATGTTCTGTACTGTCTCATAATGAATGTTCTGTACTGTCTCATAATGAATGTTCTGTACTGTCTCATAATGAATGTTCTGTACTGTCTCATAATGAAGGTTCTGTACTGTGTCATAATGAATGTTCTGTACTGTGTCATAATGAATGTTCTGTACTGTCTCATAATGAATGTTCTGTACTGTGTCATAATGAATGTTCTGTACTGTGTCATAATGAATGTTCTGTACTGTCTCATAATGAAGGTACTGTACTGTCTCATAATGAACTAATTGACTAGATATAGGAGGTCAATGGCTGCATCTCAACTCACACCCTATGCCCTAGGGAACAGGGCGCCATCTCAAATCACACCCTATACCCTAGGGAACGGGGCGCCATCTCAAATCACACCCTATGCCCTAGGGAACAGGGCGCCATCTCAAATCACACCCTATACCCTAGGGAACGGGGCGCCATCTCAAATCACACCCTATGCCCTAGGGAACGGGGCGCCATTTGAAATCACACCCTATACCCTAGGGAACAGGGCGCCATCTCAAATCACACCCTATACCCTAGGGAACGGGGCGCCATCTCAACTCACACCCTATGCCCTAGGGAACGGGGCGCCATCTCAAATCACACCCTATACCCTAGGGAACGGGGCGCCATTTGAAATCACACCCTATACCCTAGGGAACGGGCGCCATTGGGCTGTGTCTCAAATCACACCCTATGCCCTAGGGAACGGGGCGCCATTTGAAATCACACCCTATACCCTAGGAACAGGGCGCCATCTCAAATCACACCCTATACCCTAGGGAACAGGGCGCCATCTCAAATCACACCTATACCCTAGGGAACAGGGCGCCATCTCAAATCACACCTATACCCTAGGGAACGGGGCGCCATTTGAAATCACCCCTATGCCCTAGGGAACGGGGCACCATTGGTCTGCTTCACCTTGTGGTTAGAGCGTTGGAAGTTCAAACCCCCCGAGCTGACAAGTTACAAATCTGTCCCTGAACAGGCAGTTAACCCACTGTTCCTAGGCCGTCATTGAAAATAAGAATTTGTTTTTAACTGACTTGCCTGGTTAAATAAAGGTTAAATAAATAAAATAATTCTCTCCACGCCTGATCTATCGGGGTTGGGTATAAGTTAGGTTTATGAGAGACCTCCAGAGGAGCCGTGGGAGTTCTCTCTCTCTGTTGTTCGCCCCTCTGCCCGTTGTTTATCTTCCTTGTGTCCACTAACACTATTTATTTGTTCATTGATTCCAGTTTTCTTTATTTAAACGTCCATCAAATTTGTACTTACTCCTCCATGTCTGGCTAAAATAGGTGTTCCTCTTGTCTTTTTCCTGCATATATTTCTCATCTCCCGTTAATTCCGGGACCTCGTCTGAGGATTTACTACCCATGTTTAATAACTCCTTGCCGGTCCTATTAGCAATGTTCGTAGTTACTATCTATGTGTATGTATTTCTATGTTCTATGTATGTGTTGTTTACCCTTACCTAGTTCTCTCCTTCGTTTTCTCCTTTGTGGAAACCGGCCTGGTCTTTAACCTCAATTCAGAGGCCAGGTCTTAAAATAACGGGACTAGACCCGGCCGTGCACGATGTTCGGACTAGACCCGGCCGTGCACGATGTTCGGACTAGACCCGGCCGTGCCGCGATGTTCGACTAGTGTTCGGACTAGACCCGGCCGTGCGATGTTCGGACTAGACCCGGCCGTGCGATGTTCGGACTAGACCGGCCGTGCACGATGTTCGGACTAGACCGGCCCGCACGATGTTCGGACTAGACCCGGCCGTGCACGATGTTCGGACTAGACCCGGCCGTGCACGATGTTCGGACTAGACCCGGCCGTGCACGGCCCCGGCCGTGCGATGTTCGACTAGATGTTCGGACTAGACCCGGCCGTGCACGATGTTCGACTAGACCCGGCCGTGCACGATGTTCGGACTAGACCCGGCCGTGCACGATGTTCGGACTAGACCCGGCCGTGCACGATGTTCGGACTAGACCCGGCCGTGCATGTTGGACTAGACCCGGCGTACGTGTTCGGACTAGACCCGTGCCGATGTTCGGACTGGGCCCGATGTTCGGACTAGACCCGGCCGTGCACGATGTTCGGCGTGCGACCTTCAGATGACAGATATTTAAGACCCGGCGTTGAAGGACCAATTGTTAGAGGAATTAAATTCCTGTATGTTTATTGCCCAATTCAATTAATACACTCCGCCCATTTCTAAGGATTTGTAAGATACCTATTTGCATAAAATGGGCGGAGTCTCAAAATCAAGCGTTTATTCTCGAGAGTACTGACCATGATACAATTTACAACAGGTTATAAACTGAAAATGACGTCATTAGGTTTTAACATCACCCGTTAGCGGGATTCAATTCGACAACATACGGTGATCGCTACATAAATAGTCATGTTAAACATTTATGATAATACAAGTGTCTCACATGGTTCGAAAACCTAGAATCACCTCAAATCAAATCAAATTTTATTTGTCACATACACATGGTTAGCAGATGTTAATGCGAGTGTAGCGAAATGCTTGTGCTTCTAGTTCCGACAATGCAGTGATAACCAACAAGTAATCTAACTAACAATTCCAAAACTACTGTCTTATACACAGTGTAAGGGGATAAAGAATATGTACATAAGGATATATGAATGAGTGATGGTACAGAGCAGCATACAGTAGATGGTATCAGTACAGTATATACATATGAGATGAGTATGTAGACAAAGTAAACAAAGTGGCATAGTTAAAGTGGCTAGTGATACATGTATTACATAAGGATGCAGTCGATGATGTAGAGTACAGTATATACGTATGCATATGAGATGAATAATGTAGGGTAAGTAACATTATATAAGGTAGCATTGTTTAAAGTGGCTAGTGATATATTTACATCATTTCCCATCAATTCCCATTATTAAAGTGGCTGGAGTTGGGTCAGTGTCAATGACAGTGTGTTGGCAGCAGCCACTCAATGTTAGTGGTGGCTGTTTAACAGTCTGATGGCCTTGAGATAGAAGCTGTTTTCAGTCTCTCGGTCCCAGCTTTGATGCACCAGTACTGACCTCGCCTTCTGGATGATAGCGGGGTGAACAGGCAGTGGTTCGGGTGGTTGATGTCCTTGATGATCTTTATGTCCTTCCTGTAACATCGGGTGGTGTAGGTGTCCTGGAGGGCAGGTAGTTTGCCCCCGGTGATGCGTTGTGCAGACCTCACTACCCTCTGGAGAGCCTTACGGTTGAGGGCGGAGCAGTTGCCGTACCAGGCGGTGATACAGCCCGCCAGGATGCTCTCGATTGTGCATCTGTAGAAGTTTGTGAGTGCTTTTGGTGACAAGCCAAATTTCTTCAGCCTCCTGAGGTTGAAGAGGCGCTGCTGCGCCTTCTTCACGACGCTGTCAGTGTGAGTGGACCAATTCAGTTTGTCTGTGATGTGTATGCCGAGGAACTTAAAACTTGCTACCCTCTCCACTACTGTTCCATCGATGTGGATAGGGGGTGTTCCCTCTGCTGTTTCCTGAAGTCCACAATCATCTCCTTAGTTTTGTTGACGTTGAGTGTGAGGTTATTTTCCTGACACCACACTCCGAGGGCCCTCACCTCCTCCCTGTAGGCCGTCTCGTCGTTGTTGGTAATCAAGCCTACCACTGTTGTGTTGTCCGCAAACTTGATGATTGAGTTGGAGCGTGCGTGGCCACGCAGTCGTGGGTGAACAGGGAGTACAGGAGAGGGCTCAGAACGCACCCTTGTGGGGCCCCCGTGTTGAGGATCAGCGGGGAGGAGATGTTGTTGCCTACCCTCACCACCTGGGGGCGGCCCGTCAGGAAGTCCAGTACCCAGTTGCACAGGGCGGGGTCGAGACCCAGGGTCTCGAGCTTGATGACGAGCTTGGAGGGTACTATGGTGTTGAATGCCGAGCTGTAGTCGATGAACAGCATTCTCACATAGGTATTCCTCTTGTCCAGGTGGGTTAGGGCAGTGTGCAGTGTGGTTGAGATTGCATCGTCTGTGGACCTATTTTTGCGGTAAGCAAATTGGAGTGGGTCTAGGGTGTCAGGTAGGGTGGAGGTGATATGATCCTTGAATAGTCTCTCAAAGCACTTCATGATGACGGAAGTGAGTGCTACGGGGCAGTAGTCGTTTAGCTCAGTTACCTTAGCTTTCTTGGGAACAGGAACAATGGTGGCCCTCTTGAAGCATGTGGGAACAGCAGACTGGTATAGGGATTGATTGAATATGTCCGTAAACACACCGGCCAGCTGGTCTGCGCATGCTCTGAGGGCGCGGCTGGGGATGCCGTCTGGGCCTGCAGCCTTGCGAGGGTTAACACGTTTAAATGTCTTACTCACCTCCGCTGCAGTGAAGGAGGGACCGCATGTTTTCGTTGCAGGCCGTGTCAGTGGCACTGTATTGTCCTCAAAGCGGGCAAAAAAGTTATTTAGTCTGCCTGGGAGCAAGACATCCTGGTCCGTGACGGGGCTTGGTTTCTTCTTGTAGTCCGTGATTGACTGTAGACCCTGCCACATGCCTCTTGTGTCTGAGCCATTGAATTGAGATTCCACTTTGTCTCTGTACTGACGCTTAGCTTGTTTAATAGCCTTGCGGAGGGAATAGCTGCACTGTTTGTATTCGGTCATGTTGCCAGACACCTTGCCCTGATTAAAAGCAGTGGTTCGCGCTTTCAGTTTCACGCGAATGCTGCCATCAATCCACGGTTTCTGGTTAACCTTGCTAATCCAACTGCGTTGTCATATTTAAAAAATGATTTATTGTGAAAGAATACGCTACGATTATCTGAGCACAGACCCCCATATAAAACTACTTATTCAACCAGCACTTGCGTAACAAAATCACAGATTGCATTGAAATAAATCGTTTACCATTGAAGATCTTGCTCTGATTGCAATCCCAAGGCTCTTTGTTACACAGTGAACGGTCTTTTGTTCGGTTTAAATCCATTTTTTAAAGCCGAAACATTCTGTGAACGCTTGTCTCGTTGAATTTCGTGTCATTCCATTTTCAACGTAACATCCAACGTCAAATAGACTCTCCCCGACTCATGATCACGTTTGGTTTCCTTGCTTTATCCAATCAACGGTTTGTTTGTGACACAGGGTCATTTGGATTGGAAGACAACAAGTGACGAGCCCATTGTGCACCAATTATATGACCACTGTCTCGTTGATTGACTGTATTTTAACCCAATGACCACTGATCGTCTTGAAATCTAGCTGGGTAGATAGCCAATGAGCAGAGGTAAACGGCAATATCCCATGGTTCTTTGTTGTAAGACAAACCTTCCCATTGAACGCTGGCGTAATGACCGTTCTTTCGCCATTTCAACCTTGAAGGAGCGACGCTTATTACGCACAGCAGTATTTTGGTGACTTCAGCATCTTCAGCTGTTTATTTATCCAACATCATGGCCGAATAAGTCAAGGAAGGCTTAGAACTAAACCCCCAGCCGTTAGAACTAAACCCCCAGCCGTTAGAACTAAACCCCCAGCCGTTAGAACTAAACCCCCAGCCGTTAGAACTAAACCCCCAGCCGTTAGAACTAAACCCCCAGCCGTTAGAACTAAACCCCCAGCCGTTAGAACTAAACCCCCAGCCGTTAGAACTAAACCCCCAGCCGTTAGAACTAAACCCCCAGCCGTTAGAACTAAACCCCAGCCGTTAGAACTAAACCCCAGCCGTTAGAACTAAACCCCCAGCCGTTAGAACTAAACCCCCAGCCGTTAGAACTAAACCCCCAGCCGTTAGAACTAAACCCCCATCCGTTAGAACTAAACCCCCATCCGTTAGAACTAAACCCCATCCGTTAGAACTAAACCCCCATCCGTTAGAACTAAACCCCCAGCCGTTAGAACTAAACCCCCAGCCGTTAGAACTAAACCCCAGCCGTTAGAACTAAACCCCAGCCGTTAGAACTAAACCCCAGCCGTTAGAACTAAACCCCCAGCCGTTAGAACTAAACCCCCCGTTAGAACTAAACCCCATCCGTTAGAACTAAACCCCCAGCCGTTAGAACTAAACCCCCATCTGTTAGAACTAAACCCCATCTGTTAGAACTAAACCCCATCAGTTCAAACTAAACCCCATCCGTTAGTTCTAAGACTAGATATACGAATGTAGAATTTTTTTTAGAGGAAATTGATCGTGAAAGTGAGACCGATCTGCTTTTTGAAGACTCCATTATCTCCCATAGCTTTGATTCTGAAACTGAGGCATATTTTTTTGAACGGAGAGGACATTGTTTTGGACTGGTAAAGTTCTTCTCGTGCTAATGCCGTCGTTTGAAATTAATATAAAATATTATTAGTGACTGTTTTTACATTTTATTTGCAATATATAAAGATGTAATGAAATGGGTGAAGTACAAGTTAGCTAGTCATTGTGAGTGAGGGTCTGTTTGTATGAGAACAACCATATATTCATCCACAAAAAAATATTGGGAACACGAAAATAACACATCCTAGATCTGAATGAATGAAATATTCTTATTAAATACTTTTTTCTTTACATAGTTGAATGTGCTGACAACAAAATCATACAAAAATTATCAATGGAAATCAAATTTATCAACCCATGGAGTCTGGATTTGGAGTCACACTCAAAATTAAAGTGGAAAACCACACTACAGGCTGATCCAACTTTGATGGAATGTCCTTAAAACAAGTCAAAATGAGGCTCAGTAGTGTGTGTGGCCTCTACGTGCCTGTATGACCTCCCTTACAATGCCTGGGCATGCTCCTGATGAGGTGGCGGATGGTCTCTGAGGATCTCCTCCCAGACCTGGACTAAAGCATCCGCCAACTCCTGGACAGTCTGTGGTGCAACGTGGCGTTGGTGGATGGAGCGAGACATGATGTCCCAGATGTGCTCAATTGGATCCAGGTCTGGGGAACGGGCAGGCCAGTCCATAGCATCAATGCCTTCCTCTTGCAGGAACTGCTGACACACTCCAGCCACATGAGGTCTAGCATTGTCTTGCATTAGGAGGAACCCAGGGTCAACCGCACCAGCATATGGTCATTTTATGCAAATAAGTATCTTACAAATCCTTAGAAATGGGCTGAGTGTATTAATTGAATTGGGTAATAAACATATAGGAATTTAATTCCTATAACAGGTCTTTGTTAGGAAGAAATTATCTTCACACATTTCACAACGAGCCAGACGGCCCAAACTGCTACATTTACCCTGACTCTGCTTGCACTGAACGCAAGAGAAGCAACGCAATGTTCCTAGTTAATATTGCCAGCTAGCATGAATTTATTATAACTAAATAGACAGGTTTAAAAAAAAAAATGTACTTGTCTATTGATTTTAAGAAAGGCATTGATGTTTATGGTTAGGTTCATTGGTGCGACGATGGTGCTTTTGTTAAAGCACCCCCCCATTTGGAGAAGTAGGCTGTGATTCGATGATAAATTAACAGGCAACGCATGACGAGCTAGTTAAACTAGTAATATCATCAACCGTGTGTGGTTAACTAGTGATTATGTTAAGATTGACTGTTTTTTATAAGATAAGTTTAATGCTCGCTAGCAACTTACCTTGGCTCCTTGCTGCACTCGCGTAACAGGTAGTCAAGCCTGCCTCGCAGCCTCCTCGTGGTTTGCAATGTAATCGGCCATAATTCCGATTGTTATGAAAACTTGAGATCGGCCCCAATTAATCGGCCGACCTCTAATCTGGACGGTCTCAAACGGCACTCTATTCACTATGGGTCCAGGTCGTAGTTAACTACCTAGGGTACCCTAGTCACTATGGGTCCAGGTTGTAGTTAACTACCTAGGGTACCCTATTCACTATGGGTCCTGGTCGTAGTTAACTACCTAGGGTACCCTAGTCACTATGGGTCCAGGTCGTAGTTAACTACCTAGGGTACTCTATTCACTATGGGTCCAGGTCGTAGTTAACTACCTAGGGTACCCTATTCACTATGGGTCCAGGTCGTAGTTAACTACCTAGGGTACCCTATTCACTATGGGTCCAGGTCGTAGTTAACTACCTAGGGTACCCTATTCACTATGGGTCCAGGTCGTAGTTAACTACCTAGGGTACTCTATTCACTATGGGTCCAGGTCGTAGTTAACTACCTAGGGTACCCTATTCACTATGGGTCCAGGTCGTAGTTAACTACCTAGGGTACCCTAGTCACTATGGGTCCAGGTTGTAGTTAACTACCTAGGGTACCCTATTCACTATGGGTCCTGGTTGTGTTTAACTACCTATTCACTATGGGTCCTGGTCGTAGTTAACTACCTAGGGATCCCTATTCACTATGGGTCCTGGTTGTAGTTAACTACCTAGGGTACCCTATTCACTATGGGTCCTGGTTGTAGTTAACTACCTATTCACTATGGGTCCTGGTTGTAGTTAACTACCTAGGGAACCCTATTCACTATGGGTCCTGGTTGTGTTTAACTATCTATTCACTTTGGGTCCTGGTTGTAGTTAACTACCTATTCACTATGGGTCCTGGTTGTAGTTAACTACCTAGGGAACCCTATTCACTATGGGTCCTGGTTGTAGTTAACTACCTATTCACTTTGGGTCCTGGTTGTAGTTAACTACATATTCACTATGGGTCCAGGTCGTAGTTAACTACCTAGGGTACCCTATTCACTATGGGTCCTGGTTGTAGTTAACTACCTAGGGTACCCTATTCACTATGGGTCCTGTTCGTAGTTAACTACCTAGGGTTCCCTATTCACTATGGGTCCTGGTCGTAGTTCACTACCTAGGGTACCCTATTCACTATGGGTCCTGGTTGTAGTTCACTACCTAGGGTACCCTATTCACTATGAGTCCTGGTCATAGTTAACTACCTAGGGTACCCTATTCACTATTGGGTCCTGGTCGTAGTTAACTACCTAGGGTACCCTATTCACTATTGGGTCCAGGTCGTAGTTAACTACCTAGGGTACCCTATTCACTATGGGTCCTGGTCGTAGTTAACTACCTATTCACTATGGGTCCTGGTCGTAGTTAACTACCTAGGGTACCCTATTCACTATGGGTCCTGGTCGTAGTTAACTACCTAGGGTACCCTATTCACTATTGGGTCCTGGTCGTAGTTAACTACCTAGGGTACCCTATTCACTATTGGGTCCTGGTCGTAGTTAACTACCTATTCACTATGGGTCCTGGTCGTAGTTAACTACGACCTGGACCCATAGTGAATAGGGTACCCTAGGTAGTTAACTACGACCAGGACCCATAGTGAATAGGGTACCCTAGGTAGTTAACTACGACCAGGACCCATAGTGAATAGGTAGTTAACTACGACCAGGACCCATAGTGAATAGGTAGTTAACTACGACCAGGACCCATAGTGAATAGGGTACCCTAGGTAGTTAACTATGACCAAGACCCATAGTGAATAGTGAATAGGGTACCCTAGGTAGTTAACTACGACCAGGACCCATAGTGAATAGGTAGTTAACTACGACCAGGACCCATAGTGAATAGGGTACCCTAGGTATAGTTAACTACGACCAGACCCATAGTGAATAGGTAGTTAACCGACCAGGACCCATAGTGAATAGGTAGTTAACTACGACCAGGACCCATAGTGAATAGGGTACCCTAGGTAGTTAACTATGACCAAGACCCATAGTGAATAGGGTACCCTAGGTAGTTAACTACCTAGGGTACCCTATTCACTATGGGTCCTGTTCGTAGTTAACTACCTAGGGTACCCTATTCACTATGGGTCCTGGTCGTAGTTAACTACCTAGGGTACCCTATTCACTATGGGTCCTGTTCGTAGTTAACTACCTAGGGTACCCTATTCACTATGGGTCCTGTTCGTAGTTAACTACCTAGGGTACCCTATTCACTATGGGTCCTGGTCGTAGTTAACTACCTAGGGTACCCTATTCACTATGGGTCCTGGTTGTAGTTAACTACCTAGGGTACCCTATTCACTATGGGTCCAGGTCGTAGTTAACTACCCAGGAATCCCTATTCACTATGGGTCCTGTTCGTAGTTAACTACCTAGGGATCCCCATTCACTATGGGTCCTGGTCGTAGTTAACTACCTATTCATTGTGGGTCCTGGTCGTAGTTAACTACCTAGGGTACCCTATTCACTATGGGTCCTGGTTGTAGTTAACTACCTATTCACTATGGGTCCTGGTTGTAGTTAACTACCTCGGGACTAGGGGGTCATTTGGGACACAGCCCTGGTAATTGTGGTTAAATGGATGAACAAGAGGGCTGTGGTGAACAGAAGAAAACATTTATTCGTAAAGAGCTAGATTGTGACATACAATAATTACTGTAACACAAATGAAGTTGGTTGTTACTTCAATAGAATGTTTTTAAAGCTAAATTGGCTAATAGACACACAGTAAAACAGTTTGATTGAGACACATAGTCAGTCATACGTATCAAATCTAATCAATAACACAAAGATCAATACAACATTCAAAATAGAGCTTTTGTAAATAAACTACTTAGTTTTTAACTGTGTAAATCAAGTTAATTAATGCCTTGGTAAATGTTTGAACAGTCTGACCAAAACAGACCTGGTCTTCAAGCCTGGTCTAGTCTAGTCTGGTGTCAGGGTGGTTCTAGTCTGGTGTCAGGGTGGTTCTAGTCTGGTGTCAGGGTGGTTCTAGTCTGGTGTCAGGGTGGTTCTAGTCTGGTGTCAGGGTGGTTCTAGTCTGGTGTCAGGGTGGGTTCTAGTCTGGTGTCAGGGTGGTTCTAGTCTGACCAAAACAGACCTCGTCTTCTAGCCTGGTGTCAGGGTGGTTCTAGCCTGGTGTCAGGGTGGTTCTAGTCTGACCAAAACAGACCTGGTCTTCAAGCCTGGTGTCAGGGTGGTTCTAGTCTGACCAAAACAGACCTAGTCTTCTAGCCTGGTGTCAGGGTGGTTCTAGTCTGACCAAAACAGACCTAGTCTTCAAGCCTGGTGTCAGGGTGGTGCTAGTCTGGTGTCAGGGTGGTTCTAGTCTGACCAAAACAGACCTAGTCTTCTAGCCTGGTGTCAGGGTGGTTCTAGTCTGACCAAAACAGACCTAGTCTTCTAGCCTGGTGTCAGGGTGGTTCTAGTCTGGTGTCAGGGTGGTTCTAGTCTGACCAAAACAGACCTAGTCTTCTAGCCTGGTGTCAGGGTGGTTCTAGTCTGACCAATACAGACCTGGTCTTCTAGCCTGGTGTCAGGGTGGTTCTAGTCTGGTGTCAGGGTGGTTCTAGTCTGACCAAAACAGACCTAGTCTTCTAGCCTGGTGTCAGGGTGGTTCTAGCCTGGTGTCAGGGTGGTTCTAGCCTGGTGTCAGGGTGGTTCTAGCCTGGTGTCAGGGTGGTTCTAGTCTGACCAAAACAGACCTAGTCTTCTAGCCTGGTGTCAGGGTGGTTCTAGTCTGACCAAAACAGACCTGGTGTCAAGGTGGTTCTAGTCTGACTAAAACAGACCTAGTCTTCTAGCCTGGTGTCAGGGTGGTTCTAGCCTGGTGTCAGGGTGGTTCTAGCCTGGTGTCAGGGTGGTTCTAGCCTGGTGTCAGGGTGGTTCTAGCCTGGTGTCAGGGTGGTTCTAGTCTGACCAAAACAGACCTAGTCTTCTAGCCTGGTGTCAGGGTGGTTCTAGTCTGACCAAAACAGACCTGGTCTTCAAGCCTGGTGTCAGGGTGGTTCTAGTCTGACCAAAACAGACCTAGTCTTCTAGCCTGGTGTCAGGGTGGTTCTAGTCTGACCAAAACAGACCTAGTCTTCTAGCCTGGTGTCAGGGTGATTCTAGTCTGACCAAAACAGACCTAGTCTTCTAGCCTGGTGTCAGGGTGGTTCTCGTCTGACCAAAACAGACCTCGTCTTCTAGCCTGGTGTCAGGGTGGTTCTCGTCTGACCAAAACAGACCTCGTCTTCTACCCTGGTGTCAGGGTGGTTCTAGTCTGACCAAAACAGACCTAGTCTTCTAGTCTGGTGTCAGGGTGGTTCTAGTCTGACCAAAACAGACCTAGTCTTCTCGCCTGGTGTCAGGGTGGTTCTAGCCTGACCAAAACAGACCTAGTCTTCTAGCCTGGTGTCAGGGTGGTTCTAGCCTGACCAAAACAGACCTAGTCTTCTAGCCTGGTGTCAGGGTGGTTCTAGTCTGACCAAAACAGACCTAGTCTTCTAGCCTGGTGTCAGGGTGGTTCTCGTCTGACCAAAACAGACCTAGTCTTCCAGCCTGGTGTCAGGGTGGTTCTAGTCTGACCAAAACAGACATAGTCTTCCAGCCTGGTGTCAGGGTGGTTCTCGTCTGACCAAAACAGACCTCGTCTTCTACCCTGGTGTCAGGGTGGTTCTAGCCTGGTGTCAGGGTGGTTCTAGCCTGACCAAAACAGACCTAGTCTTCTAGCCTGGTGTCAGGGTGGTTCTAGTCTGACCAAAACAGACATAGTCTTCCAGCCTGGTGTCAGGGTGGTTCTAGCCTGGTGTCAGGGTGGTTCTAGTCTGACCAAAACAGACATAGTCTTACAGCCTGGTGTCAGGGTGGTTCTAGTCTGACCAAAACAGACCTGGTGTCAGGGTGGTTCTAGTCTGACCAAAACAGACCTGGTCTTCAAGCCTGGTGTCAGGGTGGTTCTCGTCTGACCAAAACAGACCTCGTCTTCTACCCTGGTGTCAGGGTGGTTCTACTCTCCTGCCAACTCTTCATGTCATGTTTGGCTTGACAATGAACAATGGAGTTAGCAAGAGCAGAAACAGATCTGGGACCAGGCTACTAAAACAGATCTGGGACCAGGCTACTAAAACAGGCTACTAAAACAGATCTGGGACCAGGCTACTAAAACAGATCAGGGACCAGGCTACTAAAACAGATCTGGGACCAGGCTACTAAAACAGATCTGGGACCAGGCTACTAAAACAGATCTGGGACCAGGCTACTAAAACAGATCTGGGACCAGGCTACTAAATCAGGCTACTAAAACAGATCTGGGACCAGGCTACTAAAACAGATCTGGGACCAGGCTACTAAAACAGATCTGGGACCAGGCTACTGAAACAGATCTGGGACCAGGCTACTAAAACAGATCAGGGACCAGGCTACTAAAACAGATCTGGGACCAGGCTACTAAAACAGATCTGGGACCAGGCTACTAAAACAGATCTGGGACCAGGCTACTAAACAGATCTGGGACCAGGCTACTAAAACAGATCTGCGACCAGGCTACTAAACAGATCAGGGACCAGGCTACTAAAACAGATCTGGGACCAGGCTACTAAAACAGATCTGGGACCAGGCTACTAAAACAGATCTGGGACCAGGCTACTAAAACAGATCTGGGACCAGGCTACTAAAACAGATCTGGGACCAGGCTACTAAAACAGATCTGGGACCAGGCTACTAAAACAGATCAGGGACCAGGCTACTAAAAACAGATCTGGGACCAGGCTACTAAAACAGATCTGGGACCAGGCTACTAAAACAGATCAGGGACCAGGCTACTAAAAACAGATCTGGGACCAGGCTACTAAAACAGATCTGGGACCAGGCTACTAAAACAGATCTGCGACCAGGCTACTAAACAGATCAGGGACCAGGCTACTAAAAACAGATCTGGGACCAGGCTACTGAAACAGATCTGGGACCAGGCTACTGAAACAGATCTGGGACCAGGCTACTAAAACAGATCTGGGACCAGGCTACTAAACAGATCAGGGACCAGGTTACTAAAACAGATCTGGGACCAGGCTACTAAAACAGATCTGGGACCAGGTTACTAAAACAGATCTGGGACCAGGTTACTAAAACAGATCTGGGACCAGGTTACTAAAACAGATCTGGGACCAGGTTACTAAAACAGATCTGGGACCAGGCTACTAAAACAGATCTGGGACCAGGCTACTAAAACAGATCTGGGACCAGGCTACTAAAACAGATCTGGGACCAGGCTACTAAAACAGATCTGCGACCAGGCTACTAAAACAGATCTGGGACCAGGCTACTAAAACAGATCTGGGACCAGGCTACTAAAACAGATCTGCGACCAGGCTACTAAACAGATCAGGGACCAGGCTACTAAAAACAGATCTGGGACCAGGCTACTGAAACAGATCAGGGACCAGGCTACTAAAAACAGATCTGGGACCAGGCTACTAAACAGATCTGGGACCAGGCTACTAAAACAGATCTGGGACCAGGCTACTGAAACAGATCTGGGACCAGGCTACTAAAACAGATCTGGGACCAGGTTACTAAAACAGATCTGGGACCAGGCTACTAAAACAGATTTGGGACCAGGCTACTAAAACAGATCTGGGACCAGGCTACTGAAACAGATCTGGGACCAGGCTACTAAAAACAGATCTGGGACCAGGCTACTAAAAACAGATCTGGGACCAGGCTACTAAAACAGATCTGGGACCAGGCTACTAAAAACAGATCTGGGACCAGGCTACTAAAACAGATCAGGGACCAGGCTACTAAAACAGATCTGGGACCAGGCTACTAAAACAGATCTGCGACCAGGCTACTAAAACAGATCTGGGACCAGGCTACTAAAACAGATCTGGGACCAGGCTACTAAAACAGATCTGCGACCAGGCTACTAAACAGATCAGGGACCAGGCTACTAAAAACAGATCTGGGACCAGGCTACTGAAACAGATCTGGGACCAGGCTACTGAAACAGATCTGGGACCAGGTTACTAAAACAGATCTGGGACCAGGCTACTAAAACAGATTTGGGACCAGGCTACTAAAACAGATCTGGGACCAGGCTACTAAAACAGATCTGGGACCAGGCTACTAAACAGATCAGGGACCAGGCTACTAAACAGATCTGGGACCAGGCTACTAAACAGATCAGGGACCAGGCTACTAAACAGATCTGCGACCAGGCTACTAAAACAGATCTGGGACCAGGCTACTAAACAGATCTGGGACCAGGCTACTAAATCAGACCTGGGACCAGGCTACTAAAACAGATCTGGGACCAGGCTACTAAAACAGATCTGGGACCAGGCTACTAAAACAGATCTGGGACCAGGCTACTAAAACAGATCTGGGACCAGGCTATTAAAACAGATCTGGGACCAGGCTATTAAAACAGATCTGGGACCAGGCTATTAAAACAGATCTGGGACCAGGCTACTTGTCTTCCCTAAGACCAATACAAAAAGGACACTAAGAATAGAAGTCCATGCCGTTCTTCTCGCTCTCATCTGAGGAGGGGTTCTGGTGCTGGTCCGAGTCAGACTCGAACATAGGGCTGTGGTGGAGGCCGGGCCGGCCGCCGCTCTGGGGGAGAGGAGATGCAGGGAGGAGGGCCAGAGCTGTCAGGGTGCGGACGGGGGGTAGCACACCTCATCCTGGGGGTGGGAGAGCCAGCTGGGGGAGGGGTCCATCGCTCAGACCCCTGCCATGGTGCACTCTGGCTGGGCTGAGGAGGTGAGAGATGGGCTGGAGTCCTGGAGGGTCTCTCTAATTCTTTGGTTCTCTCTGGTCGCTGCCACCCACACCACCTCCAACTCACCTTCCACCTCTCTGGAGGAGAGAGAATTAATTGAATTGAGAGCGAGAGCGAGAGAAGAGAGAGGAAGAGAGAGAGCATGAGAATGAACATTTTATCTATTGTGTTATTGACAGTTGAGAGACAGATACGAACAGTCACACCAATGTGATCACACAAAATAATGTTCCCATTGGTGAAAAATCATTATTACAGAAAACAGACAAAACCTGCATATTCAAACCTTCGATTCAGACACTAAGATGATTCAGACACTAAGATGATTCAGACACTAAGACGATTCAGACACTAAGACGATTCAGGCACTAAGACGATTCAGACACTAAGACGATTCAGACACTAAGACGATTCAGGCACTAAGACGATTCAGACACTAAGACGATTCAGGCACTAAAATGATTCAGGCACTAAGGCGATTCAGACACTAAGACGATTCAGGCACTAAGACGATTCAGGCACTAAGACGATTCAGACACTAAGGCGATTCAGACACTAAGGCGATTCAGGCACTAAGGCGATTCAGACACTAAGACGATTCAGGCACTAAGACGATTCAGACACTAAGATGATTCAGGCACTAAGGCGATTCAGACACGAAGGCGATTCAGACACAAAGGGCAAAATATCACAGAATCTCAGTGGCAATACTGATGAGTGAGTCAACACACCCTAAAGTACATTATATTAGTGGACCCAGTAACCAGGCCTTACGTCTCAGCACCAAAGTGGGCCCAGGAACCAGAACCACAGGGAGAGAAAGGGAGAAGAGAGAGGAAAGGAGAGGAGAGAAATGGAGAGAAGGGAAGAGGGAGAGGAGGGATAGCGTGGGGAAGAGGAAAGGGAGAGAGATGGAGAGAAGAGAGAGGGAGAGGAGAGAGGGAGAGAGAAGGAGAGGAGAGAGAGGGAGAGAAAAAGAGAGAGGAGAGAGAGGGAGAGAAGAAGGGAGAGGAGAGGGAGAGAGGGAGAGTGAGGGAGAGAGAGGGAGAGGAGAGGGAGAGTGAGTGAGGGAGAGAGGAGAGAAAAAGAGAGAGAAGAGAGAGGGAGAGAAGAAGGGAGAGGAGAGAGAGGAGAGCGAGAGAGAGGGAGAGTGAGGGAGAGAGAGGGAGAGGAGAGCGAGAGAGAGGGAGGGAGAGTGAGGGAGAGAGGGGAGAGGGAGAGAGGGGAGAGAGAGGGAGAGGGAGAGAGAGGGAGAGAGAGGGAGAGGAGAATAAGGGATAGAGAAGAAGGGAGAGGAGAGAGAGGGAGAGAGAAGGAGAGGAGAGAGAGGGAGAGAAAAAGAGAGAGGAGAGAGAGGGAGAGAAGAAGGGAGAGGAGAGAGGGAGAGAGGGAGAGTGAGGGAGAGGAGAGGGAGAGTGAGTGAGGGAGAGAGAAGGAGAGAAAAAGAGAGAGAAGAGAGAGGGAGAGAAGAAGGGAGAGGAGAGAGAGGGAGAGGAGAGCGAGAGAGAGAGAGGAAGAGTGAGGGAGAGAGAGGGAGAGGAGAGCGAGAGAGAGGGAGAGGGAGAGTGAGGGAGAGAGGGAGAGAGGGAGAGAGAGGGAGAGAGAGGGAGAGGAGAGAAAAAGAGAGAGGAGAGAGAGGGAGAGAAGAAGGGAGAGGAGAGGGAGAGAGGGAGAGTGAGGGAGAGGAGAGGGAGAGTGAGTGAGGGAGAGAGAAGGAGAGAAAAGAGAGAGAAGAGAGAGGAGAGAAGAAGGGAGAGGAGAGAGAGGGAGAGGAGAGCGAGAGAGAGAGAGGAAGAGTGAGGGAGAGAGAGGGAGAGGAGAGCGAGAGAGAGGGAGAGGGAGAGTGAGGGAGAGAGAGGGAGAGGGAGAGAGAGGGAGAGGAGAGCGAGAGAGAGGGAGAGGAGAATAAGGGATAGAGAAGAAGGGAGAGGAGAGAGAGGGAGAGAAGAAGGGAGAGGGAGAATAAGGGATAGAGAAGAAGGGAGAGCGAGAGAGAGGGAGAGGAGAATAAGGGATAGAGAAGAAGGGAGAGGAGAGAGAGGGAGAGAAGAAGGGAGAGGAGAATAAGGGATAGAGAAGAAGGGAGAGGAGAGAGAGGGAGAGAAGAAGGGAGAGAAGAGAGAGGAGAGAAGAAGGGAGAGGAGAATAAGGGATAGAGAAGTGAAGCTCTTGGAGCAGAGAAGGTAATTGCTGCCGTGGGTTGTTATTAGTGCATCCCAAATGGCACCCTTTTACATGTGGACCTTGGTCAATAGTAGTGCACTACATAGGGAATAGGGTGCATTTCCCTTGGTCAATAGTAGTGCACTACATAGGGAATAGGGCATTTCCCTTGGTCAATAGTAGTGCTACATAGGAATAGGTGCATTTCCCCTTGGTCAATAGTAGTGCACTACATAGGGAATAGGGTGTATTTCCTGGTCAATAGTAGTGCACTACATAGGGAATAGGGTGCATTTCCCTTGGTCAATAGTAGTGCACTACATAGGGAATAGGGTGCATTTCCCTGGTCAATAGTAGTGCACTACATAGGGAATAGGGTGCATTTCCCCTGGTCAATAGTAGTGCACTACATAGGAATAGGTGCATTTCCCTGGTCAATAGTAGTGCACTACATAGGGAATAGGGTGCATTTCCCTTGGTCAATAGTAGTGCACTACATAGGAATAGGGTGTATTTCCCCTGGTCAATAGTAGTGCACTACATAGGGAATAGGTGCATTTCCCCTTGGTCAATAGTAGTGCACTACATAGGGAATAGGGTGCATTTCCCCTGGTCAATAGTAGTGCACTACATAGGAATAGGGTGCATTTCCCTTGGTCAATAGCAGTGCACTACATAGGGAATAGGGTGCATTTCCCTTGGTCAATAGTAGTGCACTACATAGGGGAATAGGGTGCATTTCCCTTGGTCAATAGTAGTGCACTACATAGGGAATAGGGTGCATTTCCCCTTCATCTGACAAAAACCAATGAAGGACCACAAATAGTGTGTTCTTGTTGCACAACCAGGAGCCTCTCCATTTCACCAGCTGCCACTGATCCAGGATGTGTGTCTCTTCCCTCCCTGATCCACTCCTCCTTCTTTCCCTTTCCTCTCCTTCCTTCCTTCCTTCCTTCCTTCCTTCCTTCCTTCCTTCCTTCCTTCCATTCCTTCCTTCCTTCCTTCTCCTTCCTTCCTTCCTTCCTCTCCTTCCTTCCTTCCTTCCTTCCTTCCTTCCTTCCTTCCTTCCTTCCTTCCTTCCTTCCTTCCTTCCTTCCTCCATTCCTCCTCACTCCTTCTCCTCCTCCTTCCCTCTCCCTCATCCTTCCTCCTCTCCCTTTCTCCTCTCCTTCCTTCCTTCCTTCCTTCCTTCCTTCCTTCCTTCCTTCCTTCCTTCCTTCCTTCCTTCCTTCCTTCCCTCCATCTTCACTCCTTTCCCCCCTCCTTTCCTCCACACTCCTTTCCTCCTCTCCCTCATCCTTTCCTCCTCTCCCTTCCTCCTCTCCTCCCCCCTTCCTTCCTTCCCTCCATCTTCACTCCTTTCCCCCTCCTTTCCTCCACACTCCTTTCCTCCTCTCCCTCATCCTTTCCTCCTCTCCCTCATCCTTTCCTCCTCTCCCTCATCCTTTCCTCCTCTCCCTCATCCTTTCCTCCTCTCCCTCATCCTGGGGTGAAACTCCAGGCTTTTTGAGAGTGGACTGAGCTGCTGAAAACGAGGCTGAAAAACCCCTATCCCCTTGCTGCTGTTGGTGTAACCTGGAGGGAGGAATGGGGCCTATTGGTACCCTTTCGTCTGGAGGAGGAATAGGAAGGCCTATTGATCCAGTCTGGCTGTGAGGTAGGAATAGGAAGGCCTATTGATCCAGTCTGGCTGTGAGGGAGGAATAGGAAGGCCTATTGATCCAGTCTGGCTGTGAGGGAGGAATATCCAGGGCTGTGAGGGGAGGAATAGGAAGGCCTATTGATCCAGTCTGGCTGTGAGGGAGGAATAGGAAGGCATATTGATCCAGTCTGGCTGTGAGGAGGAATAGGAAGGCCTATTGATCCAGTCTGGCTGTGAGGGAGGAATAGGAAGGCCTATTGATCCAGTCTGGCTGTGAGGGAGGAATAGGAAGGCCTATTGATCCAGTCTGGCTGTGAGGGAGGAATAGGAAGGCCTATTGATCCAGTCTGGCTGTGAGGGAGGAATAGGAAGGCCTATTGATCCAGTCTGGCTGTGAGGGAGGAATAGGAAGGCCTATTGATCCAGTCTGGCTGTGAGGGAGGAATAGGAAGGCATATTGATCCAGTCTGGCTGTGAGGGAGGAATAGGAAGGCCTATTGATCCAGTCTGGCTGATCCAGTCTGGCTGTGAGGGAGGAATAGGAAGGCCTATTGATCCAGTCTGGCTGTGAGGGAGGAATAGGAAGGCATATTGATCCAGTCTGGCTGTGAGGGAGGAATAGGAAGGCCTATTGATCCAGTCTGGGAATAGAAGGCCTATTGATCCAGTCTGGCTGTGAGGGAGGAATAGGAAGGCCTATTGATCCAGTCTGGCTGTGAGGAGGAATAGGAAGGCATATTGATCCAGTCTGGCTGTGAGGGAGGAATAGGAAGGCCTATTGATCCAGTCTGGCTGTGAGGAGGAATAGGAAGGCCTATTGATCCAGTCTGGCTGTGAGGGAGGAATAGGAAGGCCTATTGATCCAGTCTGGCTGTGAGGGAGGAATAGGAAGGCATATTGATCCAGTCTGGCTGTGAGGGAGGAATAGGAAGGCATATTGATCCAGTCTGGCTGTGAGGGAGGAATAGGAAGGCATATTGATCCAGTCTGGCTGTGAGGGAGGAATAGGAAGGCATATTGATCCAGTCTGGCTGTGAGGGAGGAATAGGAAGGCCTATTGATCCAGTCTGGCTGTGAGGGAGGAATAGGAAGGTCTATTGATCCAGTCTGGCTGTGAGGGAGGAATAGGATTGATCCAGTTTGCATATTGATCCAGTCTGGCTGTGAGGAGGAATAGGGCCTAATCCAGTCTGAAGGAATAGGAAAGCATATTGATCAGTCTGGCCTGATCCAGTCTGGCTGAGGGAGGAATAGGAAGGCCTATTGATCCAGTCTGGCTGTGAGGGGAGGAATTGAGGAAGGAATAGGAAGGCCTTGATTGAGGAGGAATAGGAAGGCCAGTCTGGCTGTGAGGTAGGAATAGGAAGGCCTATTGATCCAGTCTGGCTGTGAGGGAGGAATAGGAAGGCCTATTGATCCAGTCTGGCTGTGAGGGAGGAATAGGAAGGCATATTGGCTGTGAGGGAGGAATAGGAAGGCATATTGATCAGTCTGGCTGTGAGGGAGGAATAGGAAGGCCTATTGATCCAGTCTGGCTGTGAGGGAGGATGTAGAATTTTTTTAGAGGAAATTGATCGTGAAAGTGAGACCGATCTGCTTTTTGAAGACTCCATTATCTCCCATAGCTTTGATTCTGAAACTATGCATATTTTTTGAACGGAGAGGACATTGTTTTGGACTGGTAAAGTTCTTCTCGTGCTAATGCCGTCGTTTGAAATTAATATAAAATATTATTAGTGACTGTTTTTACATTTTATTTGCAATATAAAGATGTAATGAAATGGGTGAAGTACAAGTTAGCTAGTCATTGTGAGTGAGGGTCTGTTTGTATGAGAACAACCATATATTCATCCACAAAAAATATTGGGAACACGAAAATAACACATCTAGATCTGAATGAATGAAATATTCTTATTAAATACTTTTTTCTTTACATAGTTGAATGTGCTGACAACAAAATCATACAAAAATTATCAATGGAAATCAAATTTATCAACCCATGGAGTCTGGATTTGGAGTCACACTCAAAATTAAAGTGGAAAACCACACTACAGGCTGATCCAACTTTGATGGAATGTCCTTAAAACAAGTCAAAATGAGGCTCAGTAGTGTGTGGCCTCTACGTGCCTGTATGACCTCCCTTACAATGCCTGGGCATGCTCCTGATGAGGTGGCGGATGGTCTCTGAGGGATCTCCTCCCAGACCTGGACTAAAGCATCCGCCAACTCCTGGACAGTCTGTGGTGCAGCGTGGCGTTGAGTGGATGGAGCGAGACATGATGTCCCAGATGTGCTCACTGGATCCAGTTCTGGGGAGCGGGCGGGCCAGTCCATAGCCAATGCCTTCCTCTTGCAGGAACTGCTGACACATAACCACGCTGAGGTCAGCATTGTCTTGCGTCAGGAGGAACCCAGGGTCA
>NW_026289806.1:2500-11282 GCF_023373465.1 Oncorhynchus keta | reverse complement strand
TATATCTCACTAGGTCAATATTAAACCTCCATGTATATCTCACTAGGTCAGGATATTAAACCTCCTCCATGTATATCTCACTAGGTCAGGGTATTAAAACTCCTCCATGTATATCTCACTAGGTCAGGATATTAAACCTCCTCCATGTATATCTCACTAGGTCAGGGTATTAAGACTCCTCCATGTATATCTCACTAGGTCAGGGTATTAAACCTCCATGTATATCTCACTAGGTCAGGATATTAAACCTCCATGTATATCTCACTAGGTCAGGATATTAAACCTCCTCCATGTATATCTCACTAGCTCAGGGTATTAAACCTCCATGTATATCTCACTAGGTCAGGATATTAAACCTCCTCCATGTATATCTCACTAGGTCAGGGTATTAAACCTCCTCCATGCATATCTCACTAGGTCAGGATATTAAACCTCCTCCATGTATATCTCACTAGGTCAGGATATTAAACCTCCTCCATGTATATCTCACTAGGTCAGGAATCTCACTAGGTCAGGATATTAAACCTCCATGTATATCTCACTAGGTCAGGATATTAAACCTCCTCCATGTATATCTCACTAGGTCAGGATATTAAACCTCCTCCATGTATATCTCACTAGGTCAGGATATTAAACCTCCTCCATGTATATCTCACTAGGTCAGGATATTAAACCTCCTCCATGTATATCTCACTAGGTCAGGATATTAAACCTCCTCCATGTATATCTCACTAGGTCAGGATATTAAACCTCCTCCATGTATATCTCACTAGGTCAGGATATTAAACCTCCTCCATGTATATCTCACTAGGTCAGGATATTAAACCTCCTCCATGTATATCTCACTAGGTCAGGATATTAAACCTCCTCCATGTATATCTCACTAGGTCAGGATATTAAACCTCCTCCATGTATATCTCACTAGGTCAGGATATTAAACCTCCTCCATGTATATCTCACTAGGTCAGGATATTAAACCTCCTCCATGTATATCTCACTAGGTCAGGATATTAAACCTCCTCCATGTATATCTCACTAGGTCAGGATATTAAACCTCCTCCATGTATATCTCACTAGGTCAGGATATTAAACCTCCTCCATGTATATCTCACTAGGTCAGGATATTAAACCTCCTCCATGTATATCTCACTAGGTCAGGATATTAAACCTCCTCCATGTATATCTCACTAGGTCAGGATATTAAACCTCCTCCATGTATATCTCACTAGGTCAGGATATTAAACCTCCTCCATGTATATCTCACTAGGTCAGGATATTAACCCTCCTCCATGTATATCTCACTAGGTCAGGATATTAAACCTCCTCCATGTATATCTCACTAGGTCAGGATATTAAACCTCCTCCATGTATATCTCACTAGGTCAGGATATTAAACCTCCTCCATGTATATCTCACTAGGTCAGGATATTAAACCTCCTCCATGTATATCTCACTAGGTCAGGATATTAAACCTCCTCCATGTATATCTCACTAGGTCAGGATATTAAACCTCCTCCATGTATATCTCACTAGGTCAGGATATTAAACCTCCTCCATGTATATCTCACTAGGTCAGGATATTAAACCTCCTCCATGTATATCTCACTAGGTCAGGATATTAAACCTCCTCCATGTATATCTCACTAGGTCAGGATATTAAACCTCCTCCATGTATATCTCACTAGGTCAGGATATTAAACCTCCATGTATATCTCACTAGGTCAGGATATTAAACCTCCATGTATATCTCACTATGGATATCTCACTAGGTCAGGATATTAAACCTCCTCCATGTATATCTCACTAGGTCAGGATATTAAACCTCCTCCATGTATATCTCACTAGGTCAGGATATTAAACCTCCATGTATATCTCACTAGGTCAGGATATTAAACCTCCTCCATGTATATCTCACTAGGTCAGGATATTAAACCTCCATGTATATCTCCATGTATATCTCACTAGGTCAGGATATTAAACCTCCATGTATATCTCACTAGGTCAGGATATTAAACCTCCATGTATATCTCACTAGGTCAGGATATTAAACCTCCTCCATGTATATCTCACTAGGTCAGGATATTAAACCTCCTCCATGTATATCTCACTAGGTCAGGATATTAAACCTCCTCCATGTATATCTCACTAGGTCAGGATATTAAACCTCCTCCATGTATATCTCACTAGGTCAGGATATTAAACCTCCTCCATGTATATCTCACTAGGTCAGGATATTAAACCTCCTCCATGTATATCTCACTAGGTCAGGATATTAAACCTCCTCCATGTATATCTCACTAGGTCAGGATATTAAACCTCCTCCATGTATATCTCACTAGGTCAGGATATTAAACCTCCTCCATGTATATCTCACTAGGTCAGGATATTAAACCTCCTCCATGTATATCTCACTAGGTCAGGATATTAAACCTCCTCCATGTATATCTCACTAGGTCAGGATATTAAACCTCCTCCATGTATATCTCACTAGGTCAGGATATTAAACCTCCTCCATGTATATCTCACTAGGTCAGGATATTAAACCTCCTCCATGTATATCTCACTAGGTCAGGATATTAAACCTCCTCCATGTATATCTCACTAGGTCAGGATATTAAACCTCCTCCATGTATATCTCACTAGGTCAGGATATTAAACCTCCTCCATGTATATCTCACTAGGTCAGGATATTAAACCTCCTCCATGTATATCTCACTAGGTCAGGATATTAAACCTCCTCCATGTATATCTCACTATCAGGATATTAAACTCACTCACTAGGTCAGGATATTAAACCTCCTCCATGTATATCTCACTAGGTCAGGATATTAAACCTCCTCCATGTATATCTCACTCAGGTCAGGATATTAAACCTCCTCCATGTATATCTCACTAGGTCAGGATATTAAACCTCCTCCATGTATATCTCACTAGGTCAGGATATTAAACCTCCTCCATGTATATCTCACTAGGTCAGGATATTAAACCTCCTCCATGTATATCTCACTAGGTCAGGATATTAAACCTCCTCCATGTATATCTCACTAGGTCAGGATATTAAACCTCCTCCATGTATATCTCACTAGGTCAGGATATTAAACCTCCTCCATGTATATCTCACTAGGTCAGGATATTAAACCTCCTCCATGTATATCTCACTAGGTCAGGATATTAAACCTCCTCCATGTATATCTCACTAGGTCAGGATATTAAACCTCCTCCATGTATATCTCACTAGGTCAGGATATTAAACCTCCTCTCATAGTATATCTCACTAGGTCAGGATATTAAACCTCCTCCATGTATATCTCACTAGGTCAGGATATTAAACCTCCTCCATGTATATCTCACTAGGTCAGGATATTAAACCTCCTCCATGTATATCTCACTAGGTCAGGATATTAAACCTCCATGTATATCTCACTAGGTCAGGATATTAAACCTCCTCCATGTATATCTCACTAGGTCAGGATATTAAACCTCCTCCATGTATAGCTCACTAGGTCAGGATATTAAACCTCCATATATATCTCACTAGGTCAGGATATTAAACCTCCTCCATGTATATCTCACTAGGTCAGGATATTAAACCTCCTCCATGTATATCTCACTAGGTCAGGATATTAAACCTCCTCCATGTATATCTCACTAGGTCAGGATATTAAACCTCCTCCATGTATATCTCACTAGGTCAGGATATTAAACCTCCTCCATGTATATCTCACTAGGTCAGGATATTAAACCTCCTCCATGTATATCTCACTAGGTCAGGATATTAAACCTCCTCCATGTATATCTCACTAGGTCAGGATATTAAACCTCCTCCATGTATATCTCACTAGGTCAGGATATTAAACCTCCTCCATGTATATCTCACTAGGTCAGGATATTAAACCTCCTCCATGTATATCTCACTAGGTCAGGATATTAAACCTCCTCCATGTATATCTCACTAGGTCAGGATATTAAACCTCCTCCATGTATATCTCACTAGGTCAGGATATTAAACCTCCATGTATATCTCACTAGGTCAGGATATTAAACCTCCTCCATGTATATCTCACTAGGTCAGGATATTAAACCTCCTCCATGTATATCTCACTAGGTCAGGATATTAAACCTCTCCATGTATATCTCACTAGGTCAGGATATTAAACCTCCTCCATGTATATCTCACTAGGTCAGGATATTAAACCTCCTCCATGTATATCTCACTAGGTCAGGATATTAAACCTCCTCCATGTATATCTCACTAGGTCAGGATATTAAACCTCCATGTATATCTCACTAGGTCAGGATATTAAACCCTCCATGTATATCTCACTAGGTCAGGATATTAAACCTCCATGTATATCTCACTAGGTCAGGATATTAAACCTCCTCCATGTATATTAAACTCATGTATATCTAGGTCAGGATATTAAACCTCCTCCATGTATATCTCACTAGGTCAGGATATTAAACCTCCATGTATATCTCACTGGTCAGGATATTAAACCTCCTCCATGTATATCTCACTAGGTCAGGATATTAAACCTCCATGTATATCTCACTAGGTCAGGATATTAAACCTCCTCCATGTATATCTCACTAGGTCAGGATATTAAACCTCCTCCATGTATATCTCACTAGGTCAGGATATTAAACCTCCATGTATATCTCACTAGGTCAGGATATTAAACCTCCTCCATGTATATCTCACTAGGTCAGGATATTAAACCTCCTCCATGTATATCTCACTAGGTCAGGATATTAAACCTCCATATATATCTCACTAGGTCAGGATATTAAGCCTCCTCCATGTATATCTCACTAGGTCAGGATATTAAACCTCCTCCATGTATATCTCACTAGGTCAGGATATTAAACCTCCTCCATGTATATCTCACTAGGTCAGGATATTAAACCTCCTCCATGTATATCTCACTAGGTCAGGATATTAAACCTCCTCCATGTATATCTCACTAGGTCAGGATATTAAACCTCCTCCATGTATATCTCACTAGGTCAGGATATTAAACCTCCATGTATATCTCACTAGGTCAGGATATTAAACCTCCTCCATGTATATCTCACTAGGTCAGGATATTAAACCTCCTCCATGTATATCTCACTAGGTCAGGATATTAAACCTCCATGTATATCTCACTAGGTCAGGATATTAAACCTCCTCCATGTATATCTCACTAGGTCAGGATATTAAACCTCCTCCATGTATATCTCACTAGGTCAGGATATTAAACCTCCTCCATGTATATCTCACTAGGTCAGGATATTAAACCTCCTCCATGTATATCTCACTAGGTCAGGATATTAAACCTCCTCCATGTATATCTCACTAGGTCAGGATATTAAACCTCCTCCATGTATATCTCACTAGGTCAGGATATTAAACCTCCTCCATGTATATCTCACTAGGTCAGGATATTAAACCTCCTCCATGTATATCTCACTAGGTCAGGATATTAAACCTCCTCCATGTATATCTCACTAGGTCAGGATATTAAACCTCCATGTATATCTCACTAGGTCAGGATATTAAACCTCCTCCATGTATATCTCACTAGGTCAGGATATTAAACCTCCTCCATGTATATCTCACTAGGTCAGGATATTAAACCTCCTCCATGTATATCTCACTAGGTCAGGATATTAAACCTCCTCCATGTATATCTCACTAGGTCAGGATATTAAACCTCCTCCATGTATATCTCACTAGGTCAGGATATTAAACCTCCTCCATGTATATCTCACTAGGTCAGGTATTAAACCTCCATGTATATCTCACTAGGTCAGGATATTAACCTCCATGTATATCTCACTAGGTCAGGATATTAAACCTCCTCCATGTATATCTCACTAGGTCAGGATATTAAACCTCCTCCATGTATATCTCACTAGGTCAGGATATTAAACCTCCTCCATGTATATCTCACTAGGCTCAGGGTCCTTCTGTGGCTCAGTTGGTAGAGCATGGCGCTTGTAACGCCAGGGTAGTGGGTTAAATTCCCGGACCACCCATACGTCGAATGTACGCACACATGACTGTAAGTCGCTTTGGATAAAAAGCTTCCAAATGGCATATATTATTATTATTAGGTCAGGTATTAAACCTCCTCCATGTATATTTCACTAGGTCAGGATATTAAACCTCCTCCATGTATATATCACTAGGTCAGGATATTAAACCTCCATGTATATCTCACTAGGTCAGGATATTAAACCTCCTCCATGTATATCTCACTAGGTCAGGATATTAAACCTCCATGTATATCTCACTAGGTCAGGATATTTAAGCCTCCATATGTCCACTAATTCCAATATATCCATGACATTCATGATTTCCTTAAGTGCCTGAGGGTGATAGTTGTAGTGTGATTTCCTTAAGTGCCTGAGGGTGATAGTTTATAGTGTGATTTCCTTAAGTGCCTGAGGGTGATAGTTTGTAGTGTGATTTCCTTAAGAGCCTGAGGGTGATAGTTAGTAGTGTGATTTCCTTAAGTGCCAGAGGGTGATAGTTTATAGTGTGATTTTTAAGTGCCTGAGGGTGATAGTTTGTAGTGTGATTTCCTTAAGTGCCTGAGGGTGATAGTTTATAGTGTGATTTCCTTAAGTGCCTGAGGGTGATAGTTTGTAGTGTGATTTCCTTAAGTGCCTGAGGGTGATAGTTAGTAGTGTGATTTCCTTAAGTGCCTGAGGGTGATAGTTAGTAGTGTGATTTCCTTAAGTGCCTGAGGGTGATAGTTAGTAGTGTGATTTCCTTAAGTGCCTGAGGGTGATAGTTAGTAGTGTGATTTCCTTTAAGAGCCTGAGGGTGATAGTTAGTAGTGTGATTTCCTTTAAGAGCCTGAGGGTGATAGTTAGTAGTGTGATTTCCTTTAAGAGCCTGAGGGTGATAGTTAGTAGTGATTTTCTTAAGAGCCTGAGGGTGATAGTTTAGTAGTGTGATTTCCTTAAGAGCCTGAGGGTGATAGTTAATAGTGTGATTTCCTTTAAGAGCCTGAGGGTGATAGTTTGTAGTGTGATTTCCTTAAGAGCCTCAGGGGTGATAGTTAGTAGTGTGATTTCCTTAAGTGCCTGAGGGTGATAGTTAGTAGTGTGATTTCCTTAAGAGCCTGAGGGTGATAGTTTGTAGTGTGTGATTTCCTTAAGTGCCTGAGGGTGATAGTTTGTAGTGTGATTTCCTTAAGAGCCCCAGGGTGATAGTTTGTAGTGTGATTTCCTTAAGAGCCTGAGGGTGATAGTTTGTAGTGTGATTTCCTTAAGTGCCCGAGGGTGATAGTTTGTAGTGTGATTTCCTTAAGAGCCTGAGGGTGATAGTTTGTAGTGTGATTTCCTTAAGTGCCTGAGGGTGATAGTTTGTAGTGTGATTTCCTTAAGTGCCTGAGGGTGATAGTTTGTAGTGTGATTTCCTTAAGAGCCTCAGGGTGATAGTTAGTAGTGTGATTTCCTTAAGTGCCTGAGGGTGATAGTTAGTAGTGTGATTTCCTTAAGAGCCTGAGGGTGATAGTTAGTAGTGTGATTTCCTTAAGAGCCACAGGGTGATAGTTTGTAGTGTGATTTCCTTAAGAGCCTGGGAGGGGTGATAGTTAGTAGTGTGATTTCCTTAAGAGCCACAGGGTGATAGTTAGTAGTGTGATTTCCTTAAGTGCCTGAGGGTGATAGTTGTAGTGTGATTTCCTTAAGAGCCTGAGGGTGAGGGTTGTAGTGTGATTTCCTTAAGTGCCTGAGGGTGATAGTTGTAGTGTGATTTCCTTAAGTGCCTGAGGGTGATAGTTAGTAGTGTGATTTCCTTAAGAGCCTGAGGGTGATAGTTAGTAGTGTGATTTTTAAGAGCCTGAGGGTGATAGTTAGTAGTGTGATTTCCTTAAGTGCCTCAGGGTGATAGTTGTAGTGTGATTTCCTTTCCGGTCCATAGAGGTATTTAAGACCGTATTAAAATCTCCCACCATAATAACAGAGTCTAGTGTTGCTTCTAGAGTTGATAAATTCTTATATATATTGTCAAAGAAGTGTGGATCATCATTATTTGGACCTTTATAGATTTAAACATGTCTGTTTATGGTCCAGTAAACATATTTAAAATCATCCATCTACCTGGATCTGATTGGACAATTTGCACATTTGAACAAAATTACTGTTAATTAATATTATCACCTCTTTCTCTCTCTCTGTCTCACTCTTCTGTCTCTCTCTCTCTCTGTCTCTCTCTGTCTCTCTCTGTCTCTCTCTTTCTCTGTCTCTCCCTGTCTCTCCTCTCTGTCTCTCTCTGTCTCTCTCTCTCTCTGTCTCTCTCTGTCTCTCTCTCTCTCTATGTCTCTCTCTGTCTCTGTCTCTCTCTCTCTCTCTGTCTCTCTCTCTCTCTCTATCTCTCTCTCTCTCTATGTCTCTCTCTGTCTCTCTCTCTCTCTCTCTGTCTCTCTCTCTCTCTGTCTCTCTCTCTCTCTCTGTCTCTCTCTCTCCCTATGTCGTTTCTCTCTCTGTGTCTCTCTCTTTCTCTGTCTCTCTCTCTCTGTCTCTCTCTCTCTCTCTCTCTGTCTTTCTCTCTCTCTCTCTCCTTTCTGTCTCTCTCTCTCTCTGTCTCTCTCTCTCCTCTCTCTCTCTCTATGTCTCTCTCTCTCTGTCTCCTCTCTTTCTGTCCTCTCTCTCTCTCTGTCTCTCTCTCTCTATGTCTCTCTCTCTCTGTCTCTCTCTCTCTCTGTCTCTCTCTCTCTCTCTCTCTCTCTATGTCTCTCTCTCTCTCTCTCTCTATGTCTCTCATGTCTCTCTCTATGTCTCTCTC
>NW_026289805.1:0-13785 GCF_023373465.1 Oncorhynchus keta | reverse complement strand
TCTCAGGGCCCAGTCCTGACAGAATCTGTGCAGAATATCTAGGTGCTGCTGTAGACCCTCCTTGGTTTGGTGACAGAAGCACCAGATCGCTCAGCAAACAGTATTAGACATTTGACTTCAGATTCTAAATGTCAGATAAAAATAGTCAGTCAGATAAAAATAATATTCGGCGAATACGCTGATTCGGTGTGCGAGTTCATTAGAGCGTCGTCGAAGATGTCATTCCCATAACAGCGATAAACAGCGATAAGCTTAGCGATAGTCCTTACGATAAAAACATTCCCTAACCAACGCGTGAAACTGAAAGCGCGAGACCACTGCTTTAAATCAGGGCAAGGTGTCTGGTAACATGTCCGAGCATAAACAATGCAGCTATTCCCTCTGCAAGGCTATTAAACAAGCCAAGCGTCAGTACAGAGACAAAGTGGAATCTCAATTCAATGGCTCAGACACAAGAGGCATGTGGCAGGGTCTACAGTCAATCACAGGACTACAACAAGAAACCCAGCCCAGTCACGGACCAGGATGTCTTGCTCCCAGGCTAGATTAAATAACTTTTTTGCCCGCTTTGAGGACAATACAGTGCCACTGTGCACGGCCTGCCGCGAAAGCATGACGCTCTCTCCTTCACTGCAGCCGAGGTGAGTAAGACATTTAAGCGTGTTAACCCTCGCAAGGCTGCAGGCCCAGACGGCATCCCCAGCCGCGCCCTCAGAGGCCGGTGTGTTTACGGACATATTCAATCAATCCCTATACCAGTCTGCTGTTCCCACATGCTTCAAGAGGGCCACCATTGTTCCTGTTCCCAAGAAAGCTAAAGGTAACTGAGCTAAGCGACTACCGCCCCGTAGCACTCACTTCCGTCATCATGAAGTGCTTTGAGAGACTAGTCAAGGACCATATCCTCACACCCTACCTGACACCCTAGACCCACTCCAATTTGCTTACCGCCCAAATAGGTCCACAGGCGATGCAATCTCAACCACACTGCACACTGCCTAACCCATCTGGACAAGAGGAATACCTATGTGAGAATGCTGTTCATCGACTACAGCTCGGCATTCAACACCACAGTACCCTCAAGCTCGTCATCAAGCTCGAGACCCTGGGTCTCGGCCCGCCCTGTGCAACTGGGTACTGGACTTCCTGACGGGCCGCCCCAGGTGATGAGGGTAGGCAACAACATCTCCTCCCCGCTGATCCTCAACACGGGGCCCCACAAGAGTGCGTTCTGAGCCCTCTCCTGTACTCCCTGTTCACCCACGACTGCGTGGCCACGCTGCCTCCAACTCAATCATCAAGTTTGCGGACGACACAACAGTGGTAGGCTTGATTACCAACAACGACGAGACGGCCTACAGGGAGGAGGTGAGGGCCCTCGGAGTGTGGTGTCAGGAAAATAACCTCACACTCAACGTCCAGCAAAACTAAGGAGATGATTGTGGACTTCAGGAAACAGCAGAGGAACACCCCCTATCCACATCGATGGAACAGTAGTGGAGAGGGTAGCAAGTTTAAGTTCCTCGGCATACACATCACAGACAAACTGAATTGGTCCACCCACACTGACAGCATCGTGAAGAGGCGCAGCAGCGCCTCTTCAACCTCAGGAGGCTGAAGAAATTTGGCTTGTCACCAAAAGCACTCACAAACTTCTACAGATGCACAATCGAGAGCATCCTGGCGGGCTGTATCACCGCCTGGTGGCAGCTGCTCCGCCCTCAACCGTAAGGCTCTCCAGAGGGTAGTGAGGTCTGCACAAACGCATCACCGGGGGCAAACTACCTGCCCTCAGGACACCTACACCACCCGATGTTACAGGAAGGCCATAAAGATCATCAAGGACATCAACCACCCAAGCCTGCCTGTTCACCCGCTATCATCCAGAAGGCGACATGTATCACTAGCCACTTTAACTATGCCACTTTGTTTACTTTGTCTACATACTCATCTCATATGTATATACTGTACTCGATACCATCTACTGTATGCTGCTCTGTACCATCACTCATTCATATATCCTTATGTACATATTCCTTATCCCCTTACACTGTGTATAAGACAGTAGTTTTGGAATTGTTAGTTAGATTACTTGTTGGTTATCACTGCATTGTCGGAACTAGAAGCACAAGCATTTCGCTACACTCGCATTTAACATCTGCTAACCATGTGTATGTGACAAATAAAATGTGATTTGATTTGATTTGATTTGATAGTAGGGTGAGGGCGGTGCTGCAGACTGTTCTAGTGCCCTCGCCAATTCATTGATATATATATTGAAGAGGGTGGGGCTTAAGCTGCATCCCTGTCTCACCACGGCCCTGTGGAAAGAAGTGTGTTTTGCCAATTTTAAACGCAGACTTGTTTGTGTACATGGATTTTATAATGTCATGTGTTTTTCCCCAACATCACTTTCCATCAATAGCAGGTCCTCATGCCAATTCGATTCGAAAGCTTTTTTGAAATCAACAAAGCATGAAAGACTTTGCCTTTTGTTTTGGTTTGTTTGTTTGTCAATTAGGGTGTGCAGGATGAATATGTGGTCTGTCATTCAATAATTTGGTAAAAGGCCAATTTGACATTTGCTCAGTACATTGTTTTCACTGAGGAAATACACAGTCTGCTGTTAATGATAACGCAGAGGTATTTCCCAATCTTGCTGTTGATGCATATCCCACGGTAGTTATTGGGGTCAAATATGTCTCCATTTTTGTGGATTGGGGGTGATCAGTCCTTGGTTCCAAATATTGGGGAAGATGCTAGAGCTAAGGATGATGTTAAAGAGTTTAAGTATAGCCAATTGAAATGTGTTGTCTGAATACTTTATAATTTCATTGAGGATTACAATCAACACCACAGGTCTTTTGGGGTTGGAGGGTTTTATTTTGTCCTGTAGTTCATTCAATGTAATTGGAGAATCCAGTGGGTTCTGGTAGTCTTTAATAGTTGATTCTAAGATCTGTATTTGATCATGTATATGTTTTTGCTGTTTGTTCTTTGTTATAGAGTCAAAAAGATTGGAGAAGTGGTTTACCCATACATCTCCATTTTGGATAGATAACTATTCGTGTTGATGTTTGTTTTAGTGTTTTCCAATTTTCTGGAGAAGTGGTTAGAGTCTATGGATTCTTTAATTATATTCCTTCTATCTATAGTATTGCCTAATATTACTCAGTTCCTTTGGCTTTGATGCCTCATGATTGAGTATTGCTCTGTTTAAGTAGACTGTGATTTTGCTGTGGTCTGATAGGGGTGTCAGTGGGCTGACTGTGAATGCTCTGGAGAGACTCTGGGTTTGAGGTCAGTGAGAAAAGAAGTCTACAGTACTACAGCCAAGACATGAGCTACATGTGTACCTACCATAGGAGTCCCCTCGAAGCCTACCGTTGACTATGTACATACCCAGTGTGCGACAGAGCTGCAGGAGTTGTGACCCATTTTTGTTGGTTATGTTATCTTAGTTGTGCCTAGGTCATATGGGGAAGTAATGCTGTCACCCCCGGGTAGGTGTTTGTCCTGTGTGTTGAGGGGTGTCAGGTTCTTTTCCGGTTCTGGCATTAAAGTCACCACAGACTAGTACATGTCCCTTGGCCTGGAATGATTGATTTTCCCCCTCTAGGATGGGGAAACTGTCTTCATTCAAATCAAATCAAATGTATTTTATAAAGCCCTTCTTACATCAGTTGATATCTCAAGTGCTGTACAGAAACCCAGCCTAGTCCTGTTCTGGCTGTGCCGGTGGAGATTATAACAGAACATGGCCAAGATGTTCAAATGTTCATAGATTCCAACATGGTCAAATAATAATAATCACAGTAGTTGTCGAGGGTGCAGCAAGTCAGCACCTCAGGAGTAAATGCCAGTTGGCTTTTCTTAGCCGATCATTCAGAGTATCTCTACTGCTCCTGCGGTCTCTAGAGAGTTGAAAACAGCAGGTCTGGGACAGGTAGCACGTCTGGTGAACAGGTCAGGGTTCCATAGCCGCAGGCAGAGCATTTGAAACTGGAGCAGCAGCACGGCCAGGCGGACTGGGGACAGCAAGGAGTCATCAGGCCAGGTAGTCCTGAGGCATGGTCCTAGGGGCCCAGGTCCTCCAAGAGAGAGAAAGAAAGAAAGAGAGAAAGAAAAAGAGAATTAGAGAGAGCATACTTAAATTCACCGGATAAGACAGGAGAAATACTCCAGATATAACAGACTGACCCTAGCCCCGACACAAACTACTGCAGCATAAATACTGGAGGCTGAGACAGGAGGGGTCATTAAAGTATGGAGATTCGAGTGGGGGGTTATAGGTAGCACACAGGAGGACATTTTTCTCTGTTAAGATAATTTCCTTCTGAATTTCTAGCCAAAATGTAAAATGTTCCTGTTTTGATTAATTTAATAGAGTGAGTTAGGTCTGCTCTATACCAAATTAGCATACCCCCTGAGTCCCTTCCCTGTTTCACCTGGTAGTTTGGTGGATGGGACTACCAGTTCTCTGTAACCTGAGGCAACCAGTGAGTCCGTCTCCTCTATACCATGTTTCTCGTAAGATGACAATGTCTGTATTTAAGATTTCTTTGGTGAAGTCCAGGTTCCTGCTCTTTAGGCCGAAGGGAGATGACCTCAGGCTTGGGAATTTCAGGATGAGATAGGGAAGGCTTTGTGTTCCATAAAGTGTCCAATGTTGTTGATCGTGGTTTGGCCTCGAGCCAGTAAGTGTGAGCAGAGCCTGCTGAGCATCTGGTACATGCCATCGGCTCGGGCTAGTGTAGGAGTGGGGTTGGGCCTGTTTGCCTGCAAGGCCTGGGCGTAT
This sequence comes from Oncorhynchus keta, assembly GCF_023373465.1. NCBI lineage: Eukaryota > Metazoa > Chordata > Actinopteri > Salmoniformes > Salmonidae > Oncorhynchus > Oncorhynchus keta. Next base: position 8,987 of record NW_026289805.1, on the reverse strand, counting down.
GTGTTCTCTCTCTCTCTCGTGTGTGTGTGTGTGTGTGTGTGTGTGTGTGTGTGTGTGTGTGTGTGTGTGTGTGTGTGTGTGTGTGTGTGTGTAAAATGCTCCCAGCAGCATATCCCTCTTCCCCTCTACATGCAGGGCTGTTCAGTAATGACATCCCTCTGATAAATAACACACGAGGCTGAGGCCTTTTACATGTCTGATTATATTCACGGTCCCAACTGTCAGAACAGACAGCCTCTCACTCTACACTACTTTATGCTGAGATGCCTCTGGTCTAAAGTAGTTGTCCACACATAGGGTATAAGGTTTCTATGTTACGGTGTGGGTGGGCCCCTGCTATCCATCTGCCTAAAAGCAGATAACATGGTCAGAACAGAACAACGTCTTGTCATCCTGCTCGGCTCTCATTCACATATCACCCTGAGATGTCTACTACTCAAGGGCCTTGTCACGTTAGACGTACTAAGGACCAACCTGTACTGTATGTGAGACTCTTTGTTTTGTCAATGATCACTAGTCTATCAGTAGTATATTCATAGTCTATCAGTAGTCTATTGGTAGTCTATCAGTAGTATATTCATAGTCTATCATCTATCACTAGTCTATTAATTGCTGAAGTTTGGTAAAAACATAGAAATATAATTTTGCAGTGTGACTCTGGCCCTACTGCTACTGCAGCCCCGGCCTATTGCTTCACGACCCTAATGATCTGGCCAGTGAAGATAACAGGAGTGTTGATTCATCCCCTTGGTAGCGTGCTAGGTGTCAACCATCAGGCCAAGCTCAGTCTCAATGGTCTCCAATCAAAACAAGATGTGAAAGTGTCTCTCTGAACTAACGGATTCCTGCGTGGAGGTGGTTATGCATTTCTGATTTGCAAAAAGTTTCAGGTTTTTTCAGCTCCAGCATGACAGCTATTTTGGCCAGATGTATTACTTATCCTACTCACTACATTGTCATGGTATACACGTGTCATTGAATCTGTTTTCTCCACTAGAGAGGTAAAAGTGTCTCTGGACTCCTGCATGCATCCTGACTCAGTACGCATGACTAATTCTGCAGACGTTTCAAGATTTTTTTTTTTTTGTTGCAGCAAAACTGCTAGAAGCTGATGCAATCCTACTGTGATCCTTACTGCATTGTCATGTTATACACTTGTCTTTGACAAATCTGCCTTCTTTCTAGTAGAATAAATAGCGCGTCAGGTGTAAAGTGTTTTTGGGCTGATTCCTGGACACTAATGACTAATGCATGACTAATTCTGCAGACGTTTCAAGATGATTATTTATTTCATGCCCAACAGCTAAACCAACGTATTGAAGAGACATGGGTCTCAATGTCCCTTCCTTGTCTAATTAAAAGGTTTAAATCAAATATATAATTATTTAGGTTTTCATCCTTACTGCATTGGAATGTTACTGTAGCAGGACTGGGGTCCTTGATGATTCTATACTCTCCAGTTGAAAGGTCACACGACTGATGTAACAGTCTTGTCTGCACCCAGTACCGTATGCACCCAGTACCGTATGCACCCAGTACCGTTTGCACCCAGTACAGTATGCACCCAGTACCGTTTGCACCCAGTACAGTATGCACCAGTACCGTATGCACCCAGTACCGTATGCACCAGTACCGTATGCACCCAGTACAGTATGCACTCCAGTACCGTATGCACTCCAGTACCGTATTCACCCAGTAGCGTATGCACTAGTACCGCATGCACCCAGCAACAGTGTGCACCCAGTACCGTATGCACGGTACAGTATGCACCCAGTACCGTATGCACCCAGTACAGTATGCACCAGTACAGTATGCACCCAGTACCGTATGCACCCAGTACCGTATGCACCCAGTACCGTATGCACCAAGTACCGTATGTACCCAGTACAGTATGCACCCAGTACAGTATGCACCCAGTACCGTATGCACCCAGTACCATATGCACCCAGTACCGTATGCAACCAGTACCGTATGCACCCAGTACAGTATGCACCCAGTACCGTATGCACCCAGTACCGTATGCACCCAGTACAGTATGCACCCAGTACCGTATGTACCCAGTACAGTATGCACCCAGTACAGTATGCACCCAGTACCGTATGCACCCAGTACAGTATGCATGATTCATTCTGCTGACGTGATTTTGCTATTGCAGTTATTTTTTGCCAGTTATTTATTCTTTCTTTTTTTTTTTTGCACCACACAACTGCCAGAGGCTGATTTATTACTAGTATAATCCTGACTTCAGGTTACTACAATACACTTGTCCTTAAATTATCTGTTTTCTCCCGTCTCCTGTTGTCTCCAAGGTAACATTAAAGACACATTCAGACAGCAGGGCTCAGTGGGCAGAAAGCTATTCATTTCTCTTGTCTTACTCAAAGCTAGTTATTTCTCTTGTCTTACTCAAAGCTAGTTATTTCTCTTGTCTTACTCAAAGCTAGTTATTTTCTCTTGTCTTACTCAAAGCTAGTTATTTCTCTTGTCTTACTCAAAGCTATTCATTTCTCTTGTCTTACTCAAAGCTATTCATTTCTCTTGTCTTACTCAAAGCTATTCATTTTCTCTTGTCTTACTCAAAGCTATTCATTTCTCTTGTCTTACTCAAAAGCTATTCATTTCTCTTTGTCTTACTCAAAGCTATTCATTTCTCTTGTCTTACTCAAAGCTATTCATTTCTCTTGTCTTACTCAAAGCTATTCATTTCTCTTGTCTTACTCAAAGCTATTCATTTTTCTTGTCTTACTCAAAGCTATTCATTTCTCTTGTCTTACTCAAAGCTATTCATTTCTCTTGTCTTACTCAAAAAGCTATTCATTTCTCTTGTCTTACTCAAAGCTATTCATTTCTCTTGTCTTACTCAAAGCTATTCATTTCTCTTGTCTTACTCAAAGCTAGTTATTTCATTCTCACTACAGACGAGTTGATTCGGTCCAAAAGGAAAACCTGACTTTGCCAATTAGTTGTTGTGTTGAAGTGAGGAGGAAGCTGAGGAGGAAGTTGAGGGTAGTCGCATCATTAATTAACTGCTGGTTTCTGATTGACTTTCTTTAATTGGACAGAAATCACATGGTATGTTGTTAGTAAAGGGGTAAATATCATTAGTAATTATATGGGTATCATGGTTGATACAAGGTCATTAGTAATTATATGGGTATCATGGTTGATACAAGGTCATTAGTAATTATATGGGTATCATGGTCATTAGTAATTATATGGGTATCATGGTCATTAGTAATTATATGGGTATCATGGTCATTAGTAATTATATGGGTATCATGGTCATTAGTAATTATATGGAGGTATCATGGTCATTAGTAATTATATGGAGGTATCAAGGTCATTAGTAATTATATGGAGGTATCAAGGTCATTAGTAATTATATGGAGGTATCAAGGTCATTAGTAAGTATATGGGTATCAAGGTCATTAGTAATTATATGGGTATCAAGGTCATTAGTAATTATATGGGTATCAAGGTCATTAGTAATTATATGGGTATCAAGGTCATTAGTAATTATATGGAGGTATCATGGTCATTAGTAATTACATGGGTATCATGGTTGATACAAGGTCATTAGTAATTATATGGGTATCATGGTCATTAGTAATTATATGGAGGTATCAAGGTCATTAGTAATTATATGGAGGTATCAGGTATCAGGTCATTAGTAATTATATGGGTATCATGGTCGCATACAAGGTCATTAGTAATTATATGGAGTTATCATGGTCATTAGTAATTATATGGGTATCATGGTCGATACAAGGTCATTAGTAATTATATGGGTATCATGGTCGATACAAGGTCATTAGTAATTATATGGGTATCATGGTCGATACAAGGTCATTAGTAATTATATGGGTATCATGGTCGATACAAGGTCATTAGTAATTATATGGGTATCATCATGGTCATTAGTAATTATATAGGAATCATGGTTGATACAAGGTCATTAGTAATTATATAGGAAGGTATCATGGTCATTAGTAATTATATGGGTAGGTATCATGGTCATTAGTAATTATATGGGTATCATGGTCGATACAAGGTCATTAGTAATTATATGGGTATCATGGTCGATACAAGGTCATTAGTAATTATATGGGTATCATGGTCATTAGTAATTATATGGGTATCATGGTCATTAGTAATTATATGGGTATCATGGTCATACAAGGTCATTAGTAATTATATGGGTATCATGGTCATTAGTAATTATATGGGTATATCATGAAGTTCATGATACAAGGTCATTAGTAATTATATGGGTATCATGGTCATTAGTAATTATATGGGTATCATGGTTGATACAAGGTCATTAGTAATTATATGGGTATCATATGGTCATTAGTAATTATATGTAGGTATCATGGTCGATACAAGGTCATTAGTAATTATATGGGTATCATGGTCATTAGTAATTATATGGGTATCATGGTTGATACAAGGTCATTAGTAATTATATGGAGGTATCAAGGTCATTAGTAATTATATGGGTATCATGGCTAATACAAGGTCATTAGTAATTATATGGAGGTATCAAGGTCATTAGTAATTATATGGGTATCATGGCTAATACAAGGTCATTAGTAATTATATGGAGGTATCAAGGTCATTAGTAATTATATGTAGGTATTAAAGGTCATTAGTAATTATATGGGTATCATGGTCGATACAAGGTCATTAGTAATTATATGGAGTATCATGGTCGATACAAGGTCATTAGTAATTATATGGAGGTCGATACAAGGTCATTAGTAATTATATGGGTATCATGGTCGATGTCATTAGTAATTATATGGGTATCATGGTCGATACAAGGTCATTAGTAATTATATGGAGTATCATGGTCGATACAAGGTCATTAGGTATTATATGGGTATCGTATTATTAGTAATTATATGGGTATCATGGTCATTAGTAATTATATGGGTATCATGGTCGATACAAGGTCATTAGTAATTATATGGGTATCATGGTCATTAGAATTATATGGGTATCAAGGTCATTAGTAATTATATGGGTATCATGGTCGATACAAGGTCATTAGTAATTATATGGGTATCATGGTCATTAGTAATTATATAGGTATACAAGGTCATTAGTAATTATATATGGGTATCATGGTCGATACAAGGTCATTAGTAATTATATGGAGGTTCATGGTCATTAGTAATTATAAGGTATCATGGTCGATACAAGGTCATTAGTAATTATATGGGTATCATGGTCATTAGTAATTATATGGGTATCATGGTCGATACAAGGTCATTAGTAATTATATGAGAGTATCATGGTCATTAGTAATTATATGGGTATCATGGTCGATACAAGGTCATTAGTAATTATATGGAGGTATCATGGTCATTAGTAATTATATGGGTATCATGGTCGATACAAGGTCATTAGTAATTATATGGGTATCATGGTCATACAAGGTATTAGTAATTATATGGGTATCATGGCTCGATACAAGGTCATTAGTAATTATATGGGTAGGTCGATCATGGTCATTAGTAATTATATGGGTATCATGGTCGATACAAGGTCATTAGTAATTAATTACATGGGTAGGTATCAAGGTCATTAGTAATTATATGGGTATCATGGTCGATACAAGGTCATTAGTAATTACATGGGTATCATGGCTCATTAGTAATTATATGGGTATCAAGGATACAAGGTCATTATAATTATATGGGTATCATGGTCGATAAGGTCATTAGTAATTATATGGGTATCATGGCTAATACAAGGTCATTAGTAATTATATGGGTATCATGGTCGATACAAGGTCATTAGTAATTATATGGGTATCATGGTCGATACAAGGTCATTAGTAATTATATGGGTATCATGGTGATACAAGGTCATTAGTAATTATATGGGTATCATGGTCATTAGTAATTATATGGGTATCAAGGTCATTAGTAATTATATGGGTATCATGGTCGATACAAGGTCATTAGTAATTATATAGGTATCATGGTCGATACAAGGTCATTAGTAATTATATGGGTATCATGGGTCATTAGTAATTATAAGGGTATCATGGTCAATACAAGGTCATTAGTAATTATATGGGTATCATGGTCATTCAGTAATTATATAGGTATCATGGTTGATACAAGGTCATTAGTAATTATATAGGTATCATGGTTTGATACAAGGTCATTAGTAATTATATGGGTATCATGGTCAATACAAGGTCATTAGTAATTATATGGGTATCATGGTCATTAGTAATTATATGGGTATCATGGTCAAGGTCATTAGTAATTATATGGGTATCATGGTCATTAGTAATTATATGGAGGTATCAAGGTCATTAGTAATTATATGGGTATCATGGTCGATACAAGTCATTAGTAATTAATTATATGGAGTATCATGGTCATTAGTAATTATATGTAGGTATCATGGTAATCAGTAATTATATGGAGGTTGATACAAGGTCATTAGTAATTATATGGGTATCATGGTCGATACAAGGTCATTAGTAATTATATGGGTATCAAGGTCATTAGTAATTATATGGGTATCATGGTAATCAGTAGTAATTATATGGGTATCATGGTCATCATAGTAATTATATGGGTATCATGGTCGATACAAGGTCATTTAGTAATTATATGGGTATCATGGTCATTAGTAATTATATGGAGGTATCAAGATCATTAGTAATTATATGGGTATCAAGGTCATTAGTAATTATATGGGTATCATGGTTGAGTAATTATATGGTCATTATCAGTAATTATATGGGTTGATATATGGAGGTATCAAGGTCATTAGTAATTATATGTAGGTATCAAGGTCATTAGTAATTATATGTAGGTATCATGGTCATTAGTAATTATATGTAGGTATCATGGTTGATACAAGGTCATTAGTAATTATATGTAGGTATCAAGGTCATTAGTAATTATATGTAGGTATCAAGGTCATTAGTAATTATATGTAGGTATCATGGTTGATACAAGGTCATTAGTAATTATATGTAGGTATCAAGGTCATTAGTAATTATATGGAGGTATCAAGGTCATTAGTAATTATATGGGTATCATGGTCGATACAAGGTCATTAGTAATTATATGTAGGTATCAAGGTCATTAGTAATTATATGGGTATCATGGTCATTAGTAATTATATGGAGGTATACAAGTCATTAGTAATTATATAGGAGGTATCAAGGTCATTAGTAATTATATGGGTATCATGGTCATTAGTAATTATATGGAGGTATCAAGGTCATTCGTAATTATATGGAGGTATACAAGGTCATTAGTAATTATATGTAGGTATCAAGGTCATTAGTAATTATATGTAGGTATCAAGGTCATTCGTAATTATATGTAGGTATCATGGTTGATACAAGGTCATTAGTAATTATATGTAGGTATCAAGGTCATTAGTAATTATATGGGTATCATGGTTGATACAAGGTCATTAGTAATTATATGTAGGTATCAAGGTCATTAGTAATTATATGGGTATCATGGTCATTAGTAATTATATGGGTATCATGGTTGATACAAGGTCATTAGTAATTATATGGGTATCATGGTTGATACAAGGTCATTAGTAATTATATGGGTATCATGGTTGATACAAGGTCATTAGTAATTATATGGGCATCATGGTCATTAGTAATTATATGTAGGTATCATGGTCATTAGTAATTATATGGGTATCATGGTTGATACAAGGTCATTAGTAATTATATGGGTATCATGGTCGATACAAGGTCATTAGTAATTATATGGAGCGATCATGGTCATTAGTAATTATATGTAGGTATCATGGTCATTAGTAATTATATGGGTATCATGGTTGATACAAGGTCATTAGTAATTATATGGGTATCATGGTCATTAGTAATTATATGGGTATCATGGTCATTAGTAATTATATGGAGGTATCAAGGTCATTAGTAATTATATGGAGGTATCAAGGTCATTAGTAATTATATGGGTATACGTGGTCATTAGTAATTATATGGTATCGTGGTCATTAGTAATTATATGGGTATCGTGGTCATTAGTAATTATATGGGTATCGTGGTCATTAGTAATTATATGGGTATCATGGTCATTAGTAATTATATGGGTATCATGGTAATCAGTAATTATATGGGTATCATGGTTGATACAAGGTCATTAGTAATTATATGGGTATCATGGTCGATACAAGGTCATTAGTAATTATATGGGTATCATGGTCGATACAAGGTCATTAGTAATTATATGGGTATCAAGGTCATTAGTAATTATATGGGTATCAAGGTCATTAGTAATTATATGGGTATCAAGATCATTAGTAATTATATGGGTATCATGGTCATTAGTAATTGCATAGGTATCATGGTTGATACAAGGTCATTAGTAATTATATGGGTATCATGGTCATTAGTAATTATATGGTATCATGGTCATTAGTAATTATATGGAGGTATCAAGGTCATTAGTAATTATATGTAGGTATCAAGGTCATTAGTAATTATATGTAGGTATCAAGGTCATTAGTAATTATATGTAGGTATCATGGTTGATACAAGGTCATTAGTAATTATATGTAGGTATCAAGGTCATTAGTAATTATATGTAGGTATCATGGTCATTAGTAATTATATGTAGGTATCATGGTCATTAGTAATTATATGTAGGTATCATGGTCATTAGTAATTATATGTAGGTATCATGGTCATTAGTAATTATATGTAGGTATCATGGTTGATACAAGGTCATTAGTAATTATATGTAGGTATCAAGGTCATTAAGTAATTATATGTAGGTATCATGGTTGATACAAGGTCATTAGTAATTATATGTAGGTATCATGGTTGATACAAGGTCATTAGTAATTATATGGGTATCATGGTTGATACAAGGTCATTAGTAATTATATGGGTATCATGGTTGATACAAGGTCATTAGTAATTATATGGGTATCATGAGTTGATACAAGGTCATTAGTAATTATAT